>NC_051220.1:9882500-10182500 GCF_015220715.1 Pygocentrus nattereri
GTTGCCTTTCTATCATCTGGAACCAGTCTGCCCATTCTCCTCTGACCTCTCACATCAACAAGGCATTTTCGTCCACTTAACTGCCGCTCACTAGATATTTTCTCTTTTTCTGACCGTTCTCTGTAAACCCTAGAGATGGTTGTGCGTGAAAATCCCAGTAGATCAGCAGTTTCTGAAATACTCAGACCAGCCCATCTGGCACCAACAACCACGCCACGTTCAAAGTCACTTAAATCCCCTTTCTTCCCCCATTCTGATGCTCGGTCTGCACTTCAGCAAGTTGTCTTGACCACCTCTACATGCCTAAACGCATTGGGTTGCGGTCATGTGATTGGCTGATTAGCTATTCGTGTTAACAAGCAACTGAACAGGTGTACCTAATAAAGTAGCCACATTATGTAAATTTTCATTTATATTTACAGCCTGTTGTAGCGCGACATACATTTAGTCATGTGCAAAAGTTTGAACAACCCCGGCCAAATTCTGTTTTGTTGATTTTGTAAGTGTCAATAAGTAAAAACACACATCATCTACAGAGACACGCATCTGCACTTTGCATTTTGATACTCAACTACTGTTTACTTGTTGAACTAAATAGAACTATAAATAAAGCACACAATATAAAATGTGCACAGGCCACATTTATGAGATTTCTGCACTATATCATATTCAGCAAATAAACAGAAATTGTGCGTTAAAATGTGCAGAAGTGTGTCTCTGTAGAAGACGTGTTCACTTATTCACACTGAGAAAATCAACATATATGTGAATGCAGGTGGATGCAGTGTGGGGAGCCTAGCCAAGGACTCCCAGGAGGTGGTGGTCTTGCTTGGGCGGGGAATCGAATCCCAGACTGCTGCATGGAGAGCTGTACACACGCACTCACACATATGTGCGTATGTATAAATAATAAATATACCAACAGTAAACAACAGCTAGTGTTTTCAAATTTTTAAATATAATTAATTTAATTTAATTTAATATAAATCATTATTGTGGCGACAGAACAGAATCAACACCACGCAGATCAATGAAACCACACACACCGTCTAATGGCTGGTCATGTGGGTGAGTGTGAGCAGATGCGGAGTTGCTGTTCCTCCCTCAGATTTTTTCCATATGACACTTGATAAAATCAAACGCAAATAACAGAAAAGCAGCCAATCATCTGATAAACAAGTGTACACATTAGAGCAATTAGCTGCTTCATCAGCACAAGCGGGGCTGTAGAGAGAGCACAGACAAAATAACTCCATCAGCACTGACCAAACAGTGACCACACAGGGAAACGGATTACCTTACGAGTCCAAGCAATTACAGACGATAAGAAAAGCACGCTGTAATTTATATTAACCCCTTAAACAGCCAGGTTTCTATTACCTCCTCTAACTCAGTTCAGAGTCTTCACTGATGAATAATAAGGCTCAGGATGTAATAAACAGTAATAATCATTTCTGACTAGTTGCTCACTGAGTGCGTTTATGTGCACTCGCTCTGATCATAATCGGATAATCTGACTATTCAAATGGTCATGTAAAAGCTTCAATTTCTTAGATTGGAGGAAGGTTTAGAAATCTGATTAAGAAATCTGATAAAGAGGCTGGATTTTAGCTCTGTAACCAGATTTCTCGGTACATGTGAACTCCTTCTTTCGGATATCTCCGTCCGTGCATGTGCGAAAACAGACGGCAGTACTGAAAATACGTAAGCAGTGTTGCCACGAGACGCAGCAAAACAAAACATTCATCACGCTGCGTATGAAATACATGCTTGGCGAAATGAAGGGTTTAAATATACTTCATCTTCTAGATGATATAATGTCCGTATTTTCAGGTTATGTGACGTTTAAAAAAGCCGTGCCATGAAGTCTGAGTTTTACGTTACATTTACGTCACGTCTTTTTCAGTTTATTTATTGGCTGGTTGTAAAGCAGAAATCTGATTACTGTCTAACTCATGTAGACCTGGAGTTTCCCCATTATCTGATTACCCTATTGCATGTAAACCCCTCTGAGAGAGAAAAACTGCCTGACGCTCCAACTGTCTGTGCCTGGTTTACTGAAAAAGAAAACAGCGACACTGTGCTGAATCGCCTCGCGCTGCACCTGTTCTAAAACTCCGAGACAACTCGGCTTTTCATCTTCATAATACAGCAAATGTTTCCACAGTGGAGCTGCACAATAAGAAAAACCACAAGGCCAAAAAATAAGCCCAAAAAGATGTTAGAGTTAACATTATTATAAGTTATGATTTTAAGTCTCAGATGTGTAAAGTTACTACTGTTGAGCGCCAAGTTATTCTCTAAGTACTGATACATTGCCATGTGTGCAATTATGGCAATGTGCACAATGTGTTCAACTATACATATTTTTTTGGATATCTAAGTACTACAAGGGGACTTTGCACCTACAGTAAAGGAAATAAGTATTTGATCCCCCACTGACTTTAAAAGTTTTAATACAAATAAATAAATGAAACATCTCATTTTATGCCAGCTTTATTTTAACAGTGATACATAGAATATCAAAAGAAAAACTGAGAAAATTACATGAAATGAAAAATAAAAATGAATCTGAATTTCATTAAAGGAAATAAGTATTTGACCCCCTTTACTAGGGGTAGTAAAACATCATTTAATACTTGGTGGCAAGTCCCTTGTTGGCAAGCACAGCAGTCAGACGTTTCTTGACGGTCAACTGTGACTATCAGAGCCTTAATAGTTTGGCCAGAAAACACCAAAAACTCCAAAAAAAGTTGGTGTTAACTAAAAAAATAAAGCACAGTAAGTTGGCTTGTTGAAGCGATTCTCTTTTTCAGCATTAACAGTGATTTTATACACAGTTTGCTGGAGCAGAAAAATGGGACTTTTTCCTGCTGCTCGGCCAACAAATGTGTCCATTTATTCTTTGATTTGCCAGGTTTATCTGAGGTCTGAGCTAAAGAGCCACGCTAACGAGTTTATGATCGACCGCAGAAACGCACACCTTGCTTGCTGCTTTGCGTGCTGGTGAGAAAACACACACATACTCGCAGAGAATGGGAGTGTATTGATTTGGACTTTACATCACAGTATGTATGACAGACACTGTGACATAGTATGACGCAAGAAAACGAACTTTGTTTTGTTTTACTAGCAATCTGCTTTAAGTGACACATAATTGCACTGAGAGTCGGACAGAAACAGCCAAAGGCAAAAAGGCAAAGAAACACAGCACTACACACAAACAGCACCCAAAAAAAACAACATATCCCCTCAAACACATCTGACCCCAGTGGTCATTCTTATATAGATTCCACTTTATCATAAAATATCAAAAGTTCAGCATTCATGTGACCTTAAAACAATGAACATTAGGTTTAACCCATTCTATACTCACTGTATTTGTTTTAACCACAGTATGATGAATGTTAGACTGCACTGTGCTTGTTTTAAACGCAGCGTGATGAATGTTAGACTGTACTGTGCTTGTTTTAAACGCAGCGTGATGAATGTTAGACTGCACTGTGCTTGTTTTAAACGCAGCGTGATGAATGTTAGACTGTACTGTGCTTGTTTTAAACGCAGCGTGATGAATGTTAGACTGCACTGTACTTGTTTTAAACACAGTATAATGAATGTTAGACTGCACTGTGCTTGTTTTAAACACAGTATAATGAATGTTAGACTGCACTGTACTTGTTTTAAACGCAGCGTGATGAATGTTAGACTGCACTGTGCTTGTTTTAAACACAGTATAATGAATGTTAGACTGCACTGTGCTTGTTTTAAACACAGTATAATGAATGTTAGACTGCACTGTACTTGTTTTAAACACAGTATAATGAATGTTAGACTGCACTGTGCTTGTTTTAAACACAGTATAATGAATGTTAGACTGCACTGTACTTGTTTTAAACGCAGCGTGATGAATGTTAGACTGCACTGTGCTTGTTTTAAACACAGCGTGATGAATGTTAGACTGCACTGTACTTGTTTTAAACACAGCGTGATGAATGTTAGACTGCACTGTGCTTGTTTTAAACACAGTATAATGAATGTTAGACTGTACTTGTTTTAAACGCAGCGTGATGAATGTTAGACTGCACTGTACTTGTTTTAAACACAGCGTGATGAATGTTAGACTGCACTGTGCTTGTTTTAAACACAGCGTGATGAATGTTAGACTGCACTGTACTTGTTTTAAACACAGTATAATGAATGTTAGACTGTACTGTACTTGTTTTAAACACAGTGTGATGAATGTTAGACTGCACTGTACTTGTTTTAAACACAGTATAATGAATGTTAGACTGTACTTGTTTTAAACGCAGCGTGATGAATGTTAGACTGCACTGTACTTGTTTTAAACACAGCGTGATGAATGTTAGACTGCACTGTGCTTGTTTTAAACACAGCGTGATGAATGTTAGACTGCACTGTACTTGTTTTAAACACAGTATAATGAATGTTAGACTGTACTGTACTTGTTTTAAACACAGTGTGATGAATGTTAGACTGCACTGTACTTGTTTTAAACACAGTATAATGAATGTTAGACTGTACTGTGCTTGTTTTAAACGCAGCGTGATGAATGTTAGACTGCACTGTGCTTGTTTTAAACGCAGCGTGATGAATGTTAGACTGCACTGTGCTTGTTTTAAACGCAGCGTGATGAATGTTAGACTGTACTGTACTTGTTTTAAACACAGTATAATGAATGTTAGACTGCACTGTGCTTGTTTTAAACGCAGCGTGATGAATGTTAGACTGTACTGTACTTGTTTTAAACACAGTATAATGAATGTTAGACTGTACTGTACTTGTTTTAAACACAGTATAATGAATGTTAGACTGCACTGTGCTTGTTTTAAACGCAGCGTGATGAATGTTAGACTGCACTGTGCTTGTTTTAAACACAGCGTGATGAATGTTAGACTGCACTGTACTTGTTTTAAACACAGTATAATGAATGTTAGACTGTACTGTACTTGTTTTAAACACAGTGTGATGAATGTTAGACTGCACTGTACTTGTTTTAAACACAGTATAATGAATGTTAGACTGTACTGTGCTTGTTTTAAACGCAGCGTGATGAATGTTAGACTGCACTGTGCTTGTTTTAAACGCAGCGTGATGAATGTTAGACTGCACTGTACTTGTTTTAAACACAGTATAATGAATGTTAGACTGTACTGTGCTTGTTTTAAACGCAGCGTGATGAATGTTAGACTGCACTGTGCTTGTTTTAAACGCAGCGTGATGAATGTTAGACTGTACTGTACTTGTTTTAAACACAGTATGATGAACGTTAGGCTGTATTCTACTTGTTTTAAACAGTGTGGTGAATATTATTTTGTTAATAACACTTCATAGTGACCAGTCAAAGATGTTAAGCACATACAAGTTTGATTCTTCTGTTTTTGTTTAATCTGATCATAATATTATTTTGTTTTTCAGAATACGGTCATCAAACTTGATGTCCAAACCGTAGTTATATTGTGACAATGCTAATTAGCAGGTATCAATGAACAGAACTCTGCATCAACCACCGTACAGAGGCTGTCCAGGAAACAACCCCTCTCTCTCTCACCTTTACCTTTTTTTCGTGGTCTCTCCCTTGCCCGCTCCTTTTCTCTCCCCCTCTCTCAGTGTACTGGTCAGTAATCTAATCATCTGGTCATGTCAGAGAGATTAGTGTTTGTGTATAGGGTAGCAGTCGCCTCAGGGTGCGCACACACACACACACACACACACACACACACACACACACACACACACACACACAATAAATTATTGAAGTATTATTCATTGCAGAGACAGGGAGAGAAAGAATAAGAACAGAAATGAAATGTGAAGATGAACCTCCACAGGAACGAGCGAGTGAATGTGCAACAGACTAAACACACACAGACACACACATACACACACCCTACAGTGAGATTTCATGACGTCTGACCCTCACAAAGAAAAGGAGGATGCAAAGAATGAACGAATGAATAAACAAACAGCTTTTCTTTCCATTATTTAAGAGAATTTTACTGCACTAACAACGAAACTCTGACTTATCATGAACAACATCATATTACAGTAGCAGTCAAAAGTTTGGATCCAGCTAATTGAGGGGGTCTACAGAGACTTCACACTTCTGCACATTTTAATACACAATCACTGTTTATTTGCTGAATGTAACAAAGAAAGTACTGTCAACATGTGGCCTGTGCAAAGGTTATGGCACAATCCATATGTTGCATTTAATTTTATTGTTTTACATTTAGTAAATTCATAGAAACTGTGCACTACAATGTGCAGAAAAATGCCCTATTAAAGTGCGTCCTGTAAGTCTCCAAGTTTTGATGTCTCGAAGATGTAGAAAAGAGTAAAATAAATAAATAAATAGCTCTTCAGAAAAATATATGATTGCTTTGCATTTCAGAAAATTTTTACTTTTGAGGATTAAGCAATTGAAATGTAGCTACTCTAATCTTGGAAATGTTATAATAATACTTAATAAAGCATGTGCTCATTTTTTTTTTCTGAAACTTGAAACGATATCAATACAATGGATATTAGATCATTAACTTAGATTTGACAAATATTTCAAACGGATATTTTGATGCACTTGTTTTATTTCAGAGGAAATGTGAAGAAAAAAAAAAAAAAAAAAAAAAGACTTTGCATTCAACATTTCAAACACTTAGTCCAGTGAAACAGGACTAATTATTCTCTCAGTTGGTGTTCTTTAAGATACAGATAAAATCCATGATATGCATAATGTGAGATCATTTATCATGATAAAAATAAAGTGGTCATAATAATAATAATGATAATAATAATAAAATTGTCCACCTCTAATTCAGGGTATTTAACACAAAAAAATTCGCAAATTATTTTGACCAAAATCAAATCAAATCAAATTAGAGTCAGGGCGACCTACTAATAATTTTCCTGAAGAATCGTGATCTAATTGAACCTTATGAGGTCAGATTTACAGCCTGTCAGGAGCTGATTTGATTCTATATTTCATAATTCCTCAGTCGGCTCCACCGCAATAACGAACAGCGCGCGCTACGAGGCATGAAGCTGTGGGACAGGAAATGAGGGTGAATGAGCAGGAAGTGCTGGTGTGTGTTTACGCGTGTTGGTTCAGGTGTCTGCTTTCAGTCGGGCGTGACACATTAGCTGATGTCATCACTGCCCTTTCCCTCCGTCCGCTTAATTCAATCGCTCGCTCCTCTCCTCCATCTCATCCCCCTCTCCACATTCATTACCCAAACCTCTCTAGAACACGACTGCCAGACAGACACACACACACACACACACACACTGCTGGACACACGTGCATAAACACATAGATACTCACATTAATATTTCACTCAGCAGACCAAATCTTTGACTTTGAAAAGACTGAGATTAGTTTGAGATTGTATTTGAGTTAAAACGGCCCATTTCATGGAAAACTGACTTTTCCTCGCTGTTTTGAAATTGCTTAGAGGTGGGCGATATGGCAAAAATATAATATTGTGATAATTCCAAGAAATATTCATGATATATATGCCATGATATTTATTTTTTTCAGACATCTGATCCGCTGGAACATCTTAGAAAACACTGTCATAAACTGTGAACACAGTGATTTTATTCAATATCTGGCACTAAATCCAGTTAAACTGGATTAATTTGCTCTTTATAATGAATCACTCAGTTGGTCAGTGTCTACAAGTACTGAGGATGTACACTATATGTTCAGAAAAGCTTTTTGCATTGTCACAATAACAACAAATATTGGCACACTGCCCAGCCCAAGGGTCTGCAACATTCAGCCCCGGAGCCACATGTGGCTCTTTTACCGCCCTGTTGTGGCTTCACAGCAGAACTTGATTGGTAGGTAAAAATAAAATAACCCTCCTTTGCAGTAAAATAAAGCTCTGCTGACTGTTCAACACAGTTTTAAGAATAAATGATCTTCAACGCTAAAGTTAATTTAGAACTGCTAATTCACCCTTTAACCCTGGAGGATGGCGTGCAGACTGCTGTCACCATAGCAATGCATACAACAATCTTGCCCAACTAGTAGCTAACAAAAAGACAAAGAAGTCTAAAAGTCGCAAAGCTGAAGTCGGTTTCTCATTCTCAAGCTTCTTGAATGAATTCTCCCGTTTCACCTTAAATGGGGCAGCAGTTACATTCTAGCATCTCAGGCACCATTTAACAAGAAGTTGGATAACGAGAAGCGACTTCAGCCTCATAAAAAGTAGGATATTGCGAGACATTTTACAAGAAACTATTCTACTTTTGAGGAAAAGTGTCCTGCTGGAGATGTGAGAAAAGCGGCTATAGCTGAGTGAAAGCTTAAAGCAGAGCAAAGTAAGTCTGTATTTTTGTTTATATTTTTTAGCCTATACTAACACATCATCAGCACATACTGAGACATATTTACAGCCAAGATGATAAAATAAAAATAAAGTGTTGTGGCTTCCAAAGTGGTTAGATTTTTGTTGAAAGGACACAATGGCTCTTTTTAAACTTTGGGTTGCGATCCCTGACACAGCCCTACATTTGCTGTATTATATAAACACTGTTAAAGTTGTCAAAACGTACCATCCCCACTCCGAACTATGCAGCAAAGAACAGCCTGTAATTGACCTGATTGTTTTTGTGATGTCACAAACACATTTACATATCGTCGCTGTACTAAAGAAAAACAAGCATCGCCAAAATCGGAAATTTCAATGCAAGTTAATGTAAATGGATTTTATTTCATGCAATTTTGGAGTATTTCCGTTGGTCCTTTCATTATAAAATTTTCAGATGATGTAAAGAGCAGCTGCTGAGCTTAAATGATATAGAAAAATAAAAAACAAAGATGGATACACGTTTTTCTTTGGACAGTGACAATATATCTACCTGTTTAGCCTGCAGCCATTTAGCAGCGCTCATTTACAATGAAGTTACAAGGGGTATCTTGGCCTGGACTGCTTTTTGGTATGAGAAAACACACAGGGCAGCAAATCAGAACAGAGCTCATCTACATACCAGTCTTAAACAGCCTGTTTCATTCTAAAGAAATGAAGAGAGGCTTGGAAAAATTAACAATGACTGTTTTGGGTACATAAACACACAGATGTTATAAGTCAAGCTCAGGCTACCCGGTAGTATCCATAGCACTTGTACTAAAATACTTCAGCAGAAGGAACATGTAGAAGCCCACAGAGAATATCTGAACACATTTTAATACATATAAATACCGACTTTACAAGACAGTCAGTGCAGATGTGAATACTATATGAAAACTCTGAAAATTGAATTTTAAAAAGCAATTTTTCAGCACAGTTAGGACACATTTGCTCAGAAAAACACAACTACTAGCACTAGTATTAGCTCCATCACTCCAGAGAATGCAGTTCCACTGCTCCTCAGCGCAAAGCTGGGGGGGCTTTAAACCCTCTAGCTCACACTTGGCATCAGACATGGTGACCTTAGGCTCATGTGCAGCTGCTCCAGAGTGTCCCATTCTACTGGTGATTTCTTTTCTGGAGACTGGGGGCAGTCATGGGCTGGAGGTTAGGGAACTGGTCCTGTGACTGGATCGATCCCAAGTGCCAACAGTCCATGACTGAAGTGTCCTTGAGCAAGACACCTAACCCCCAATTGCTCCGCGGGCACCGTGGATAGGGCTGCCTACCGTTCCGGTAGTGTGTGTGTTCACCAGTGTGTATGTGGTGTTTCACTTCATGGATGGGTTAAATGCGGAGGTGGAATTTCCCCGTTTGAGGGATTAAAAAAGTATTACTTAACTTATACAAGCTGTCAGTGTGCAATATAGTATAAAGTGGCCCTATAAGGAAGGTGGAGCTCATAAAAGTACAAGGTAAAGGACCTCTAATAAAGCAGTCAGTGGAGAAAACATCCACCACTGATTATCAGTGGGCTTATTTTTCTACCTAACGCCCTCCTTTCCATTCACCCACTCTGTATTTTAGCTCGCACCAATTCAAAGGTTGGTGAACGCGGCCGGCCTGTTCTCATCGCCCGCTGTTTGAATTTTCATGTTGGCGCTGCGCTTTGTGATAGGAGAACGCTTTTCATGCAGCGTGGGACAAAAGGAGAGGTTGTTATGGAGACAGGGACATTAAAATAAATGTCTCTCTCATCTATGCTCCGTTTCTTCAGCCACCGGCCTCTTCATAGCGCCCTCATTGTCACTCGCTGGCCCAAAAAAAAGACTAGCGCTCATCTGCATACGGCTCCCACACACAGGAGGGTGAAAAGAGGTAGAGCAGAAGAAAAAAAAGGTGTGTGGGGAGGAGGAATAAGAGAGCTTCTGCTATCAGCACTCCAAAACGATTCAAAAGAACAGCAGAAGGACGCTCCACACCCTTATCGTGCTGACATTTCGTTTGTCCACTTCTGCTGTTTTAGGCTTCAAATCTGCCGTCACTTAAAAGCAGGTTTGTACTGTCAAAAAAAAAAAAAAAGAGAGAGAGAGGGACTGAGAGAGGGAGGGAGTGAAAGAGAGAGAGTGAGAGCGAGAGCGAGAGAGCGAGAGAGAGATTGACAGATGACTCTCAGGTTTATATCAGCCTGTCCCTGAAGAGGACAATAATCAACAGGTGACATTTACCTTCAGATAATGACCGGCAACCTGTGAATCACACAAAACCTCCTTCAGCAGTTTCCTTCCTGCAAAGGTAGCAATGCTGCAATGGAATCTGGGAAGGGGGCCGTGTTTCAAACTCAGCTGGTTTTATCTAAGGACACACGATAATATGGTCATCATCAGTATCAGTAGATTAAAAGAAATAAAACACTGCCATTGGACCATAGGCATCACCACAGACTACACCAGAGGGTTTTGCCATAGACATCATCATAGACTGTAACAGAAGGTTCACCACACACTACACCAGAGGGTTCACCACAGACATCACTACAAATTTTTACACACTTCACCATAGACATCACTTTTACTACCAGACCAGGGTTCACCGTAGACTTTATCAGAGGGTTCACCATAGACATCACAAGAGATTTACCTCAGACTTAACCATGAACATCATTACAGATTTTACCACAGACGTCACCATTGACATCACCTTTGATTTTACCAGAAGGTCCATTGTAGACTTTACCAGAGAGTTCACTGTAGACATCACCAAAGACTTTACCAGAAGGTTGACCATGGACATCACTACCTCAGACTTCACCACAGATATCATTATAGATTTTACCACAGACTCCATCATTGACAACACCATAGACTTTACCAGAGGGTTCACCATAGACATCACTACAAAGTTTACCACCATTGACATCACCTTGGACATTACCCAAGGCTCACCAAAGGCATCACGATAGATTTTACCAGAGGGTTCACCGTAGATTTAATCTCGGACTTCACCATAGGCATCATTACAGATTTTACCGCAGACTTAACTAGAGATTACCAGAGTTCACCATAGACATCACCACAGATTTCACCTCACATTTCATCACAGACATCATAGATTTTACTTCAGACTACACCACAGACATCACCATAGACTTAACAAAAGATTTACTACAGATAGCAGCAGATGCGCTTTCAACACGGGCATTGAACGCATATCCCCCCATTCACCATAAACATCACCATAGTTACTACCACAGACCTCACCATAGACAACACAGACCTTTTATATCACTACAGACTCCATCATCCTAGTCTCCATCACTGCTAACATAACAGCCCTACAACAGCTCCATTAGCGCTCCAGCCTCTCTTTTTGACTCCCCATTTCCCTGCAACCCAGCAGCCGAGCCGAGGGTCCGGCCGCCACTCGCGAAAAACGCAATAAAGTGCATAAAAATGAGATTTAGCCTCAGCACACTTCAGTCTGGATCAAACAATAACAGAGCGGAAAGAGACCAGCTGCCTCTTCGGGGAACTGGCCGTAAACAGCAATCAGCTAAAAATACAGGCTGCTCGCTGCAGCTCCACACACTGCCCTAAACTCAGTTAGAGAGGGTATGTGAGCTCACAGCTGGCACAGCTATGGTGGGAATGAAGCAGAAGGTCCAAAGCTAATCTTAACGCGATAGCTTGCAATCACATTTACACAGTTTTACCCTTTTCCCAAATCTAGTCCAGGGCTTGTTTGGTCTCTGAAGTTACAACCAAGTTAGTTATCGACAAAAATGGACAGAAACCATCAGCAGTAACCACATAAACACGTCTATTAGAGATCACTAAACAACTTCACATGACAAACTTGAGCTACCCACAATCCTCTGTGGTTTTATTTTCAGTTTATTTCTTCTTATTTCTCTCGTTTTTCATTAGTTATCATCATTAAGTTAGTTTGTGTTGTAACAGTGTTGAAACTGATCCAAAGCTCATACTGAAGGTAAGGTTTCTGTACCTTTAAAAGTTTTACTTCTGTGTTTAGATTCAGCAGCTCAGCCTAAATTGTCACATACTTACACACAGTGCCTTAATATTGGGGGCAAGTTTGAATCCAAGTGATGCCAGAAGCAAGCAAAGTCGATAATCATTGGCAGCAATGCTTTCACCAGTACAGATAAAACCAATATTGATTCTGGTGATGTGCAATGTTATCAATATTGGTAAAAGTATTTTGCAGGCTGTAAAACGTGCAGGAAGTAAATTATTCACTTCGAGTAGTTCAACAGACATGCTTAAAGAGGCTCTGGACAGTACAAACAGAGAGATCACTCTTAAGGGAGTGGGTATTAGACAGTATGCGTTTTTTCCTGTCTGGCCGCAGAACTCGTGTTTCTGCTCTGCTCGTCCAGTCAGATTGTATAAGCATCTGCGTGCGAGATTCAGCCTGCAGAGTCAGAGTGGTGAACAGCAGGAGTGACATTAAGCCTGTTTGATGTTTTAGATAAATGCATCCGTCTTCAGCCTGGAGGACGCCACGCTGACGTGTGTGAGCCTCACTGAACCCGACACACACCCGCAGCTTCAGCTCAGTCACTCTGCAGCCCAGCACCGGCCACACGGGCGGGCTGGTTAAAGCGATACTTTGGCAGAAAATCACATTTAAACAGTTTCCCCATCTTATTCTAGACATGGTCAATCAGCCAAGACGGGTCTGGTCTCCGATTTTTCAGATGTGCACTGAAAGTACAGGGAAAACGTAGCTAAGTGATGGAAGCTTATTTACACCAGTTATCGTGGTGCATCACCATATACCTGAAGTGGAGTACTGGGTATTGGGACACCTACACATTACACCTATAGGAGCTTTTATGAATCCAATTCTAAATCCAAACACATTAAATATGGAGTTGGTCCCCCTTTGCATCTATAACAGTATAATATCCATTCTTCTGGGAAGCTTTCTACAAGATTTTGGAGAGTGTCTGTGAGAGCCCTTTCATCCAGAAGAGCATTTGTCGGACACTTATGTTAGACGAGAGGGCCTGGCTCGCAATCTCCTTTCTTGTTCATCCCAAAGGCGTTTGATGTCAGGGCTCTGTGTGGGCCAGTCAAGTTCTTCCACACCACACCCACCCAGCCATGACTTTATGGACTCTGCTTTGTGCGGTAGGGCTCAGTCGTGCTGGAACAGAGAAGGTTCTTCCCCACAAAGTTGAAAGTATTCAATTGTCCAAAATGTCTTGGTCTGATGAAGCATCTCCCTTCACTAGAACTAAGGGTTCTAGGCCAACCCCTGAAAAACAACCCCATAGCATTATCCCTCCTCCACTGAATTTTATAGCTCGCACAGTGCAGTCAGGCAGGTAATGTTCTCCTGGCATTCGCTGAACCTAGACTCGTCCCTTAGACTGACAGACAGAGAAACATGATTAGTCACTCCACAGAATTTGTTTCCAGTTTGGAACGCCCCCAGCTTTGGCCTGTGGAGCAGTGGAACTGTATTCTCTGGAGTGATGGAGCTCCATCCAATCCCACTGGGATGAGTTGGAATGATCCAGAACTGACCATCCAACATCAGTAACTGACCTCACTAATGCTCAATCAAATCCTCACAGTGATGTTCCACCATCTAGCGTAAAGTCTTCCCAGAAGACTAGAGGCTGTTACTGCAGCACAAACTCACTATTACCACCCTTAATTTCAGAAGAAAAGCTGCTGTCTACAAACTTCTGTCCCTGTTCTTTAGGTAACATATGTCCAGTAACTATATAAGCAGGTCTACACAGTGTTTGGTCATTTCACTGCTCACTGATGGCGATTAGACAGCTAAACTGGCCATGAACTGAAGAAGCCGCTGTGGGGGGGATATCAGTGTGAGTGTAATATGGGTAATGTGGTCATCACACATCCCGTCATGCACAGAGCCGGTTGTTAAATCAGTGGTAAAGAGGCAGGCGAGGAATCGATCAGACAGATACTAGAGAAATAGCCTCAGTTTTATAGCAGTGGCCCTGTGACAAATATTACATACCAAAAGGGAAGTGGGGGTCCGAGGGAGCCACAGCACCATCAGATTTCAGGCTAGTTTAAAGGAGAATTTTTCTACACATTTCAGTGTTTGAGTTGTAAACAGAGTGGGTGTCTGTTCCCGTTCCTGTTGTTGTTCCTGTGTCTCCTTTTGTCTCTGTTCTTGTTTCTGTCTGTGTGCCTGTTCCTGTGCCTGTGTCTGTCCTGGTGCCTGTTCCACTGTCTTTTGCGTGGTCTGTTTTTCATTCTCGTTTTCCTCATCGTGTTTCTCCGGTCGTCTCTCGTTCGGCATCGTTTTTGTGTTGTGCCTCCTCGTCCTCCCGCCATGTTTTGTCCTCTTTCTGTTTCGTCTGTTCCTGTGTCTGTGTCTTCCGTTTCTGTGCCCATGTCTTCTTCCGTTTCTGTGCCTTTGGTTTGTTCCCGTGTTCCCGCTCCTGTGCCAGTTTCTGCTTCTGCTGTGCCCCTTGGTTCCTGTTCTGAGTTCTCCTGCTCCGGCTTCTGTCCATGTATAATTTGGTTCAGTCCTTGTTTTTGGTCCCTTGTGTCTGTTTTGTTCTGTTTTTGGTTGGTGTGCCTCGGCCCTTTGGGGGGTGGGTGGGTTGTTACTATCACAATTGGCCCCTCCCAGTCCTGTCCATGTGTTCGTGTTTTGGTTTAGTCCATGTGCCTTTGTTTTGGTATCTGTAGTCCTGCCCGTTGTTTTGTAACTCCGCCCCTGATTGTTTCACCTGTCTCTCGTTGCCCCTGTGTATTTAAGCCCTGTGTTTGCCCTTTGTTTTTCGCTGGTCATTGTTGCTCGTCGTGTTTGTGCTGTTATTTGTCATGTCTGAACCCCAATCTCTCCGTGTTGGCTCAAATGACCCTGGACCGTTACGACCCTGATTTTGGATTTGCCCTCAATAAAAGTCGCTTACCTCTGCACATGCGTCCACTCCCTCGCTCCACATTACAAAGAGGCATTGACCTATTCAGACGCCTGGTTCCTATCACTTCTAGATCAAATTCTGCAGAATTTAACCACTCGGCTCATTTGCATAAAGTTGGTGCAGAAGGATAAAGACAGCAGAGAGAGCAGGGTGTGCAACAGCAGCAGACTGATGTGAGTTGCATGTCTGTGGTGTTGCTTATTGCCACAATATAGTGAATTAAACTAGACAATTCTGTTCCATCTTAATTGCACAAATAATTCAAACGGAAAAATGGCTTTTCATTCTACATGACAACAGTGTGTATATCACAGACTTACTGCTTAAAATTTCAGCAGTCCTGCATCCCTGCACCATTTATTTCACTCATCATTCTAAACTACACACGCCTTACACGCAGACATGTAACAATGTACTGGGAACATGAAAGAGAACATACAGAAAGAGAGAGAGAACAAGAGGAGAGAGAGAGAGAGAGAGAGAGAGAGAGAGAGAGAGAGAGAGAGAGAGAGAGAGAGAGAGAGAGAGAGAGAGAGAGAGAGAAACAGAAAAAAGCAAAGAGTGAGAGAAAGGAAGAAAAGAAGGAAGGAAATGGAGACCGAGAGAGAGGGAGCGGGCAGTGGGAAGTATCAGGCCTTTAAATGATGTCACGACCCTCCAACCATGAACATAAAGAGATCACAGCAACAAAACCAGATTCCCACAACACACACAGAGACCCCCTGTGGTCAGTCCAGAATGTTCTCTCCGGTGGTGGGGACCACACACACACACACACACACACACACACACACACGACAATAAGAATATTTTAAAGACAATCTATCTACACATCTCTGCTACAAATGAACACATAAACCAAAGTTTATGAGAGGCTCAGTGGTGGGAGTGTAAAACAGGCGGGGATAACTGTAACAGACAGCAGGCCAAGTGGTCAGTCTGGTAAACTGATACAAAACACAATTAAACAACACAGTTCTGTGCTTTCTATTCTGAATACATAAAATGTTTTAATTTATTTTTGTTTTACATAATTTCAACACACCAATTGTCCTTTACATCGTGTGGAAATTTCATGCCAATAGAAACGCTCTAATATCATAGAAATCCTCTTTACTTTGACTTACATTGAAAGGTAAGAGTGTTTTTTTCTCTTGTAAAGTGACTATTTTTAACTATTGGGGAGATTTTATATAGTTATGTGTGTGTGTGTGTGTGTGTGTGTGTGTATATATATATTTGTGTAACTATGCGTGCAAACATACACATACATAAATATGTACATATGAACATTAGTTCATGATAAACTCAGAAAAAAATAGAAATTAAACTATAAAAAACTGCAGAAAAATTGTTACAAAAAAATCTAGAAAAAAAATTCCTTTTAGATGATGTTTTAACATATTTTCTTAAAACATATTAATAATAAACAAAATATTTGCATATGGCTATATGAAAGAATACCCAACCAACACTAAAATGACTAAAATTGCTATTACTACTCCATTACAATTACTACTCAATTACATTACAATCACTGAAAGTCCATTTTTCCTTTTATGTAAAAAAAAAAAAAAATGGTACAATGTAGAGGGAACCTGACCACTTTGAATGGAACCTTTCAAAAGACAGATGTGCAGTGCACAAAAATAGCCTGTAAAATGCATTTCCCACTGAAAACAATAGAAAAAGGACCCTCGTCTAGTTTGACCCCCACTGATGAGCTTAAAGAGGATGTAAACCACACACACACACACACACACACACACACACACACACACACACACACACACAGTTTTCAGCTGGTGTTGAAGGGAGACTGTCCATCAGTTATCAGAGCAGATGTGCAAATACATCCGGACACAGACGCAGTAATAAAAGCTTCCACAGTGTTGTAATGGAAAAGAGCTAAATTTAACGTCAATTATTCTGCCGGAATGGGAGTGTGTGTGTGCTTTAAATAGTGTGTTGTGTAAAGAGGTGGTGTGTGACGTATTAAACAGATTTGGGGCAGGGCATCCCCTCAGCTCAGACTGCCCACTAAGATTACCATCATAAAGATAGTTACACCACAATCACTTAAACAGCACACAGGATCAGAGATCAGAGCCGGGACATGTATTACAGACACCGTCACACCGGAATACCGTCACACAATCAGTTTCAGTGATATTTTACAAACGCATTCAGAGATGGTGATGTCTGGACACTGTTCCTTTTATCAGTAGGAGCTTCTTGACAGCTACACACACACCCCTACACTGAGATCCTCTACACTGGGTGCTGGATGTGCTGCAAAGTACAGACTGACCCCTAACTACCCTGTATGATGTCATCTTTGATGTCAGCATCAGTAAGTAATTAGGCTAAGAAAATCACCCAAAATCCTGATATCATTGTTCTTCTTTTTGGCCTTAATATTCTAACAAAGGGTTAAAACAGCAACATGACTCGCACACCAGATCACTCAGAGTTTACTCTCACAATCCAGAGTGATTTCATTCACCTGTGATCATTCATAAGCCAGCACTCCAGCTCCAAAATCACCCACAACACACTCACTACTGTTTTATTACATCTCTGCTTTTAGTCTTCATATTATAAACAAAGGGTTAACAATAGCGACATGATACATGCATGAAAACACTGAACCTGCCATCACTAGCCAGAGTGAGAGAAACCAGCTCTAACATCCCACAACCCAGACATACAGCACCAACACACAGCCAGATCACTGCACAATTGTTATTAGCTCTCTGCCTTAGCCTTCATATGGCAACAAAAGGGTTAATCAAACAGCAAAAATAAAAACAAATTCACTATCCAGCAAAGTAAAATTGAATAAATGAGCTGCATATATCAGAATTGCAAGTGTTTTCTATAAATGCTATAAAAACAAACGAGCATGTATATTTTTATTCTCTACACACACAAAACAAATGAATGTACAGTAAATTCCTTCTAAAGCTCCTCATGGTGATGCAGGTTTGTTGTGACGCTTCCGTTACAGCTTCACACATTTTACACACTGCACTAAGAGAGAGAACAGCCCGCACGCTTTACAGGAGCAGAGAGGAGTTCCTGAGCTTCTTACTAGTCGAATGCTTAAGAACGAAGGGAAGAAAGATATTTTTTGAGAGAAAGAAAGGAAAGAGAAAATAGTGAGAGGGAGCCAGAGGGGAGACAGAAAAGAATGAAAAACAGGATAGACAACAAAAAGGAGACAGAAAGAGAGAGAGAGAAAGAAGGAAAAAAGAAAAGAGAATAACAGAGAGACAAAGAGAGAGAGGTAGAGTGACCTTTTCCAGATGGTTGCAGTAGTAATCCTGTGTTTGAGGTCCTGCTGAGACTCTGATGCCTACAGTCTGCCCATGACTGATAACACACACAGACACTTATCAGGAGGAATCTGAATATGACAATTCTGTCTTTTACACGCCTCGGGATGCTCACTCAGGGTCTGATGTACGGAGTTATTTTTGCCCGTCTCGGACACGCTCTGCCCGTGTGTCCGTGATGAAACCGTCTAATGAGCCCAAAGACTTGTGGGTGTGTTTAGGAGAAAGGCACCAGAAAATGCTGCAATTAACCTACAGACCGGAGGATCAACACCTTTCTTCAGTAACTTAGTAAGTAGTGCAGTAACGTAATCTATACCACATGTACCAAACGTCCCAGGCCACAGTTTGAGTGAACGTACACTGCAGCTACGAGGCTTCGCAGACCGGCCCTTTGCGCGACACTACACTGCAGCTACGATGCTTCCCAGACTGGCTGTTTAAGCAACAATACGCTGCAGCTACTAGGCTTCCCAGGCCAGCCCTTTGAGTGACTCCTGTTTAAGCAACACTACATTGCAGCTATAAGGCTTCCAAGGCTGACCATTTGAGTGACACTACACTGCAGCTGAGGCTTTCTGGACCAGCCATTTAAGCAACACTACACTGCAGCTATGAGAGTCACAGAGCAGGATGCTGGAGTGAAACTACACTGCAACTGTGAAGCTTTCTGAACCGGATGCCTTAACAACACTACACTGCAGTCATGAGGCTTCCAAGGCCAGCTGTCAGAGCGACACTACACTGCAGCTATGAGATTCACAGAGCCGAATGCTTGAGCGAAACTTTACTGCAGCTGTGAGGCTTTACACTGTAGACTGCTACTACGGTACAGGTTTTAGGGTTCCCAGACAGGATGCTTAAGCAATGCTACACTACAAGTTCTTGGGCTCACCGCTTGCACAACATGCTATACTGAAGCTTCAAGGCCCCTGAGCTGACCTTTTGAGTGCTGCCACACTGCTGCTACAAGTCCTCTCAGGTTTAAAGGGATCTTCTCCTGCAGCACCAGACCAACCACATGAGTCACTCTACACCAAGGCTGCAGACAAAAGTAAAGCATAGTGGCCTGGGGCAGTGGACAACAGGCAATGTTGATTCTTGCCATATGCTATGATTCTGAATCATTAACTGCATGAATAATAGAGAACCACACACTGCTCTGATCAGGCAAACAAACACACACACGCACCTGTTCAAAAGCGATCTGATCTCACAGATCCATTGTCCTCTTTATCGTACACTGAGCACTGGGAAATACAGATGGTCTCTCACATCCCTCTGAGCTCATTGTGTTCCTGGTTTTAATTAAGCTGCCAGTAGCGTTACAGTGTGTATCTACACAACGGTTGGACCTGCTCTTCACACGTGTACACACACACACACACACACACACACACACACACGGCTGTATGTGAACTTTATGAGCAGGTAGCGCTGTTGCTATAAGAGTTGCACACACATTTTAAGCACTGAGATGCTGAAAAGATGTAAACAGTCGTACAGAGTGGTTTGGTGTGAAATCTGGAGAAATATACAGTGCCGGAATGGGTTCACAGTGGTCGTGATAGGAACCAGACATCCACCTCCAAAAGCTCCTTCATTGAAAGTTATTACATGAAATGGAAATGGAATTATGAATTCACTGCCTGATGTCTGAGACACTGTTTAATGATAGTTTTAAGAAGATTTTGGTATAATTTTCAGGGATACAAGCAGGGGGTTTTGAGGTAAAATAGTCCCCAAAGAAAGTAATATTATTATTATTATTATTATTATTATTATTATTATTATTATTATTATTATTATTATTATTATTAATAATAATAATAATAATAATAATAATAATAATAGGTTATTATTATTATTTATTTATTTTCATTTTTCACTATTCCACTATTTTCCCATCATCAACATACTATACAAAACTCAGATGACACGTGCAGGTTCACTGGTTTCTGTCAATAAAATTTCTATATTGTAGTCATGGTGACCCCTGGTTCCCATCACAACCACTGTGAAGAAATCCGAGCCATTTCACACCAAACCACTCTGAATCTCTCTGAAACACTGAACTATCTGGAACATAATTTTGAAATATCAGTGGCTTTTCCCTCAATCGATGTTCGAGCGCTCAATACTGATGTGGCCACACAGAGATCACCTGTAACATTTCTTTGATGCTGCTGCCCCCAAGTGGACAACAAAGGGGCTGTCTTAAGCCTGTACACAAAACAAAAGGCTGTGCTAAAAATGGGCATTAGTAATGAAAAAAAATGAATGAATGAGTGAATGTCATTCCTTCTCACACACACACACACACACACACACACACACACACACACAAGATGCGTAAAATGGTTCAAAACAGAGCGATTAAAGCTGACATTTTCACTGTGAAATGTAGGGAGAGAGAGAGAGAGAGAGAGAGAGAGAGAGAGAGAGAGAGAGAGAGAGAGAGAGAGAGATGGAGAGAGAGATGGAGAGAGAGATGGAGAGAGAGATGGAGAGAGCCTGACCAGCCGTGGAATGTTAATTTTTCTAAATTGCTGTAATTAGTAAAGGTTTGTGCTGTGGGTGTAGCTGAATGTCAGTGAGGGGAAAGAGCTGTAAGATATTAGATTATTGATTTGCTGTTTAACAGCAACAGCGACACACCTCTGTCCTCCTGTCCAGCCTCAGAAACGTGTTCATCTGCGCAGATGAGTAGGCCTGATAGATATGAACATACTGAGCTCAATAATACCGATTTTAAAACTACAACCATTAAAATCAGCCAATATGATTTTAGATTTTGTATTGTTTTACCATAGTCTGAATGATACAAAAGGATTAAATCATGAGCTTTCGTCCATTTCCATGGTTTGTTATACCCATATACATGGTTCGGTTACATTCATGTCCATGGCTTTGCTACACTTGTTTCCATGGTTACGCTACAATCATTTCCATGGTTTCACTACACTCATGTTCATGGCTACGCTACAATCATTGCTGTAGTTATGCTACAATTACTTCCATGGTTATGCTACTCATCTCCATGGTTACGCTACGCTCATCTCAACGGTTACGCTACACTCACTGTCATGGTTACACCATGCCCATCTCCATGGTTACGGTACATTCATATCCATGGTTATACTATACTCATTTGCATTGTTACGCTACACCCATCTCCATGGTTATGCTACACCCATTTCCATGATTACACTATACCCATCTCCAAAACAACACAAAAACTAGTTTCAATGGTTACAATACACATTTATTTCCAGGGATACGCTATTTCCGACCCATTGCCAGCTGAATGCCATTACAGCATTCAGGAAAAGGTTATTTGTTTGAAATATTTAAACTTGTCGAGCAGAAACATCTCAGCAGAGCCACTAACTTCTGACAACAAAACTATACTGAAAGCTTCAGCATTCAGCAGTGTGAGAGCGAAGGAGCGATAAAGAGGGAATATCTGTGAGTCCAGCAGGTGACTGAAGAATTAACGACCGAGCAGATCAGTGACGTTAAATGAAACTCTTAACCCTGACAGACTCAGTTACCTTCAGATGATGCATCATTACAGGACACACGCATCCTGTTTGTATGTGTGTGTGTGTGTGTGTGTGTGTTGTACCGTTTTGATGGAGCTGCGAGGCTTTTCCCTCCATTCGTGGCTACTGAGCTCAAAGGTGCAGTGAACATACATCTCTCTATCATACGATCCCAATATAAACAACCTGCAGAGAGAGCGAGAGCGAGAGAGAGGGGAAAGGAGATACAGACAGACAGACAGACAGACAGACAGACAGACAGACAGACAGACAGACAGACAGACAGACAGACAGAGAGAGAGAGAGAGAGAGAGAGAGAGAGAGAGAGAGAGAGAGAGAGAGAGAGAGAGAGAGAGAGAGAGAGAGAGAGAGAGAGAGAGAGAGAGAGAGAGAGAGAGAGAGAGAGAGAGAGAGAGAGAGAGGAGGGGGGGGGGGGGGGGGGGGGGGGGTATTTAGCAACTTAAAACAAATTGTAAAGAATAAAATTGATACAGCCTCTAAATAAACCCTACAAATATAAATCACACAAATCAATCAGTATCTATTATGAATTAGTATGTACTAATATGCTCTGTGGTTCTGAGTGAGGAACTGAAGTGACCTGTGGTGCTTATGAGGTTAAGTCAGCACTAAAATCTTTACTGTGCTGATGCTCTTAAACAGGCCTGCTGGTGAGTTATCGCCCTCTAGTGGAGGAACAACGACAGCACACAGTGGACTGAAGCAGGAAGAGGGGATTCAAATATGAGCCATTGAGTCAGATTATCTGTGACGTTCTTGCACAAAGCAATCCAAACTGAGTTCCATTATATCATCATAAGCGTTACAGTGTGATCTAGAACATGTCTGATTACTGTTACGATTAATGAAAATACTAAGGGTTTTGATACATACACACATACAAAGGGTTCTCCAACGTTTTTTAGTATAGACAATGGTTGTATGTAGAACCATGAACACTCAAAGAACCCTTTGCATGCTTAAAGGGTTCTTTGCATGGTGAAATGGATCTTCAGACTGACAGAGAAGGTTCTATGTAGCACACAAAAGGGTTCTGTAGTAAGGACAATGATTCTACATAGAACCATGAACACTTTGCATGATTAAATAGTTCTTTGAAACAAGAAAAGGTTATTCAGAATGTGTTGTAGATGGTTCTACATAGAAAAGTTTTGAAAAGAGCTCTATACAGCACCCAAAAGGGTCATTCTATTGTTACAATGTCAAACTTGTCACCTTTTGAGAGCTTATAGTCTATACAGTACTATCTACAGCACACCGTCCATCAATCTGAAGAAGCTTTCGCCATGTAAAAACCCCTTCAGTCAGGCAAAGGATTCTTTGAGAGTTAATGGTTCTTTACAGGACTCTTTTCTTGACTATAGAACCTTTGAAGCACCATCAGCCTTTTCTAAGAGCGTACCTTCGCTCTTTCTGTGCAGAAAGCAACACCAGCAGCACAGCGACAGCCTTGCCGTCATCCGCTGAGACTGTTCAGATCTAAAGTCATGTTAGTTTGCGATAAACTCCTAAAAGGTTTTGAGAGTCGGAACCAACAGTCGGGACTCTCGTTTGCGTGCGTAATCAGAAAGCATGTGTATCACATAATGAGTTTCGGCTATGGGTAAGAACTCAAACTCCCAGATCTCCTCAGATCACACGACACAAACAGAGCTGAACTTACTGGACCTGTTTCTGCTTTTATGCGCAGTGAAAGCTGACACTGGGGATTAACATGTGGTGAGAAGTGCTGATACAGGGAGAGCTGGACAAATATTTAAATGCAAACTGGCAGCTGAGCTGAAACTGTAAAAGGGGGTTCTATGACATCTGGATCAACATTATAAGCATGATATAGGGTCTTATCTGCCTCTGTCTCCGCTGTTCAGGCAGGTTTCTTTGTCTGTTTCACTGCTCCTCTAGCTCTCTGACTGGCTGCTGTTTGAAATCACTCGATAAGTAAATCGCTGACCTTCTCACACTGCAGGACTTATGAACATTGAGTCATAAATATCAGATGTTTGGTAATATCGTAGAGCCTCTGATCACTTCGGACTTCAACCGTCAGGCTCTTCCGATTGAGCCTAAAGTCGTCCAGCCTAAGACTGAACTTTGGAGGTGTGTCTGCAGATTAATTTGAGAAACTGAAACGGAGTCTCAAAGAAAGAAAGAATGTAAAGAATGGAAGCTGGAATTAAGGTAAAGGCCCAATCTCATTTCTTGTTTTCTAGTGTCACCATGCCCCTTAGAACGAAGTTACAGGGGTAGTGGTTGCAATCTTCCTCTATGAAATGGGACCCTCAAATAAAGAAGAGCATTACTTTATCAACAGGCTACTAGCGCCGCTCTATAGGCGACCCCGCCAGTCTGCAGTGACGGCAGAGGAGGGTAAAGTTCAGCAACATCACTACTGGGCTTTAGTGACATTTAAAAAATTAGCTAGCTAGCTACCGAGATATTAGCATACTATTGGCAATTTTTATGCTAGTTATGAAGAAATCGACAATGATGCATTGAAACAACATTAAACTAAGATAAAACAGCGGTTATCCTGAGAAAATGCTCGCATCTGAGGGTTTCTTTCTTCGCTTGCGCAGACATTCTACCAGCCCCCACCCCACCCCACCCCACTCTGTTTGGAGTGTGTCTCTAAAAAGCCTCAGAGCCCTAACACTTCACCCTAACCCTCTATCTCAATAAAATCAGGACACCCTACCCCTAGAGGTGAAGCAAAACAGAGTGTAGGGCTAAGTGGTAGGGGCGAGAGGTTAAAATCTGATTGGGCCAAAGCTTGACACACTAAACACTCAAACAGCTGATATTCACTTATTTTCAGGTTGTGTATCTTGAGAAGATGTGATCTGTACTGTTTTCATGGGCTGGATTCCAATCAGTTTAAACACTCTCAAAAAACTCCAGGACACGGATAATTCTTTCCATGAGGTTTAGTGAGAATCTTGTGAAACTGTAACAATTACAACGAGACGTTTCAATTAGCATACACGTCAACATAGCATATAGATAAGCAGCATAGCATAACTAGCTTAACTACGTAACTAGTTATGCATAAAGATGCTAGCGAACACAGCGTATAACTAGTCTGCATACAAGTAATATATAGGTTGTACTCACAGACAATGCCTTAGCAAAGAGGGAGAGAAAGTTTGAGCTATGACCGCAGGCAGGATGAGCACACAACTGACAATGACATGTGCATAACAAACGCTACTTCTTACTACCCAAAATGCATCTCTGCTTTATCGTCATAATAACGAAACAACTTAGTTACAAAAATCAAACGACTTATTGCTGGGGCATAACACTCCCCGCCTGGGCACTCTAGGGCCCACACTAACGAGAAGATTCAGTCTGTGGGGAAAGAAGCAGAACTACTTCTGTAATAGGGCGTAAGAAAGTTCTCTTAGTTCCATCCTTGATCACTTCCACGTCGATTTTCCGAACCAGCTTGTCCTCTCCTGGAAAGGTTCTCCTGACAATACCCATAGGCCACTGGTTTCTCTTCGCTTGAGCATCTTTCAAAAGCACTACATCCCCTTCTTGGAGACTCGGCCGTTTCTTTTGCCACTTGTGTCTGAGCTGCAGCGTTTTAAGGTATTCCCGCCTCCACCTATACCAAAAAGTGTCTGCTAAACCTTGAACTCGTTTCCACTCCTCCCGAAAGAGAGCTGCGTCCTCCATGCTGGTCAGTGGTGGAGGGGGTGAAGTGCCTGTCTTGAGGGTTAGAAGCATCGCTGGGGTGAGAATGAGTGGTGACTCCGGATCTGATGACACTGGGAAGAGAGGTCTCGCATTCATGATCGCCGCTACCTCTGCCATGAGGGTAGCCAAGACCTCGTGCGTCAAGGGAAACCTCTTCTGTTCGAGCAGCATGCAGTCCAGTATGCGACGGGCGATGCCAATCATTCGCTCCCAAGCCCCACCCATATGGGACGCGTGGGGTGGGTTGAAAACCCAGGTACAATTTTGAGTCTCCAAGAATTTCTCCATGCTGTGGAAGTCTGGACTCTGTCTGTCCATGCTCAACTCTCGAGAAGCGCCGATAAAGTTGGTTCCGCAGTCTGAGCGTATCTGCCTTGCAGGCCCCCGGATTGCAAAGAACCTCCTCAAAGCATTGATGAAGCTGCTGGAACTCATTGCTTCGATCAGCTCAATGTGAACTGCTCTTGAGCACATGCACGAGAACATCACGGCCCAGCGTTTGGAGTTGGCGGTTCCTCCTCTCGTGCGGCGTGCGACGATGTCCCACGGTCCAAAGACGTCCACACCTACGTAGGTGAAAGGGGGTGCAACTTGTAGGCGTTCCGCTGGCAGAGTTGCCATCTGCTGGTATTCGGTCTTCCCTCTCAATTTCCTACAAGTGACGCATTTGTAGAGCAGACTGCTGATGCGGCGTTTGGCGCCTACTAGCCAGAACCCTGCCGCTCGGATGGCACCTTCAGTCATATGCCTCCCTTGGTGTTTCACCGCTTCATGATAATGCAACACAAGCAGGGTTGCAAGATGATGCTGGCCAGGTATGATAATAGGATGAGACTCGCTCATGCCCAGTCCCGCCTGCTCGATCCGGCCTCCTGCCCCGAGATGTTGGTCTTGATCCAATGTGGGGTGCAGCTTCCACAGACTGCTGGAAGGTTGGATATTGGTTCCTGAACCAATGCGGGTCAGTTCTTCCGCATAGTACTCACTTTGAACACTCCTCACGATACACGCCTTGGCTCTCAGCAGCTCTTCTTCTGAAGGACGACAGATGTGCCACCCTCGGCATCCATCCTGGGCTGAACGGGCAAAGGAACGTGCCACATGAATGAGATGTGCTATGGCCATAAGAAGAGCTCCGAAGTTGGAAAAGCGTTCAAACCGCTGTGGGCGTATCACATTTCTAACGACGTGTGTGAAGCTTGTGAGCACTTGGGGTCGCACTTCTGAGTCAAGGTCAGGCTCAACCATCTCGCATGTCTCCTGAGAATCAGACAAGCATGAAGCTGCGCTATGAAGAAAGATTGGTCCCTTGAGCCAAGCTGTGCTGCTCAGTAAGGCCGGCGTTGTCGTTCTTGACCCGATGTCAGCTGGGTTGAGGTGCATTGGGACGTACCTCCATTGACCAAAACAAGGAGATTGGCAGATACGCTGGACCCTGTTATGCACGTAGACATATAATCTCCTAGATTGGTTGTAAATGTAGCCTAGCACGACCTTGCTATCTGTGTAGTAGGTGATGCTGTCAAACGTGATATCCATCTCCGCGACTATCATCTCAACAATCTCGACCGCAAGCACAGCGGCACAGAGCTCGAGTCTTGGAACGGTCGCTCCAGCTGGAGGAGCTAACTTCGCCTTCCCGAAGACGAATCCGATTCCAATCTGTCCTTGGTGACTCGTCACCCTGATGTAGGCCACAGCTGCTATTGCTTTTGTTGATGCGTCTGCAAAAACACAAAGTTCTCTACTCAACGCACCCGTAGTGGAAAGGGGTGTGTAAGGACGTGGTATCTGCATACCTTCTAAGTCCCGAAGCGACTGTTTCCATCCAGTCCACTCCACCTCTTTGTCTTTGGGGAGCGGCGCATCCCAGTCTTCTCCTTGCATGGTGAGTTCTCTAAGCATCAACCTCCCGTTGACTGTGATAGGTGCAAGGAACCCCAGAGGGTCATAAAGACTATTCACAGTCGAAAGCACTCCCCTGCGAGTGAACGGCTTCTGATCATCCTCAATTCGGAACATAAAGGTGTCTGCGAGCATGTTCCAAAGCAATCCAAGACTGCGTTGGATGGGTGTATCATCTGCAAAGAGACTGAGACTGTCGACTTCCTTAGAGCAATCCTCAAGCGGAAACGCTTTGATGACTGCTGGTCTGTTCGATGCGATCTTATGCAGCCTGAGGTTGGATGCTGCGAGCATCTTCTGAGCCCGTCGAAGAACACTGATCACTTCTTCTTCTCTGGCAAAAGACTTTAAGGCGTCGTCCACGTAGAATTCACGTTCAACAAACCTTCTTGCATCGCTGCCATAATCGGCTTCCGCTTCCTTAGCTGCCCTCCTCAACCCGTACACTGCAACGGCAGGCGAGGGGCTATTGCCAAAGAGGTGAACTCGCATCCTGTAGTCCACGATGTCAGCGTTAGGGTTGTTATCCTTAAACCACAGGAAACGAAGAAAGTCTCGGTGGTCTTCCCGGACAATGAAGCAATGGAACATGTGTTCAATGTCAGCAGTGACCGCTACCTGTTCCTTCCTGAACCTCATGAGAACGCCCAACAGGCTATTGTTGAGGTCGGGCCCTGTGAGCAGGACATCGTTGAGCGACACTCCTTCACTTGACGTGCTGCTGTCGAAGACCACACAGATCTTATCCGGCTTCCTCGGATGGTACATGCCAAACAAAGGCAAGTACCAGCACTCTTGTCCCGGCCTCACTGGTGGAGCAACTTCTGCGTGTGCCTTCTTGAGCATCTTTTCCATAAACTTCAAGAAATCCACTTTCATTTGTGGCCGCTTCTCCAGTGAGCGCTGAAGTGAGATGAGGCGGTCAAGAGCCTGCTGTCTATTGTTAGGCAGCTGCCGTCTCGGAGTCCGGAAAGGTAGAGGCGCAATCCAACTATTTCAGCTGTCCTGATAGCATTCGGCCTCCATCAGCTCAAGGAACTCTAAATCCTCTCTGGACGGAGCAAGTCTATGATCGTCGGATGTTTGAGCAAAGACGGTCTGCCCCAGGCGGTCTCCAACTGATAAGCTTAAGCTACGTGCAAAGGTAGCCGCTGAGTCACGCTGCTGAGAATGTCCCAGATGAAACTTCTCTTTCACACTGACCTTGTTACCGCATGGCTGAAGGTGACTTGTACGTCCGTTTTCCAGGATAGCTGTCTTCCAACTCCTCACCTCCATCGATCTGTGTGCACCTCTAAGGCACACGTCACCGACAACAACCCAACCCAGGTCAAGCCTCTGGGCAAATGGTGCATCCCCTGGGCCACTTATCTGCTCGCGGAACTTATGCACCCGCAAGATGTCTCTGCCCAGCAACAAGAGTATCTTGGCCTCTGGGTCTAAAGGTGGTATCTTCTTGGCGATACGTTTAAAATGAGGATGATGATAGGCGGCGTCCGGCGTAGGAATTTCTGTACGGACATTGGGAATTTGGTTGCACTCGAGGAGCGTAGGCAGTGGAATACTCACTCCCTCACTCACTGATTCTACAGTGAAGCCTTGAGCTCTTCTCCCCGCCATCTCAGTCAGGCCTGCACACGTCGTGAGCGTGTACGAGAAAGAGCATCCAAATATCTGGAAGGTGTCAAAGAACTCTGACCGTACGAGTGATCGGTTACTCTGCTCATCCAGTATAGCGTACATTCTCTTGGCCTTCTCTTTGCATCCATTCGGGAACACGCTAACCAAACAAATCTTGGCACATGTTCTAGCGCTCAAGCCTTCTCCACATACCTGCGTGCACGAAGACTTGACTTCTTGACTCTGCTTCATCTTGCTCCCCGCCGTCCGCTGTATAGGGGGTAGAAGACTTAGGCTTCTGAGTGAAGGGCTTAGGGTGCAGTGCTGAAGCATGAGCGGTGCTCCCACACTCTGTGCATTCTACCTCCGCCTCACAATTCTTGGCGAGATGTTCTGTGGAAGAGCAACAGCGAAAGCAGATGTAGTGATCTTTCAAGAGCTGTTTGCGTTCTTCGATGCTTTTCTCTCGGAAGCCCCTGCATTTCTTCAGAGGGTGCGGCTTCCTATGCAGAGGACAGAGTTTGTTGATCAATTCGCTCTCTGAACTCTTGGTTGTCTTGGTTGAAAGACTTGGTTGTCGCCGAAACTTGTGTTTTCTGCGTGTACACAGACGTCTTTGTAGGCCTCTCCCAGTTGCCCTTCTTCTCAGTCGAAGCCTGCACGAAGAAGCTAAAACTTGGATCTGTGCGAGCCTTTGCTTCCATGGAGATGAAGTCCACTAGCGCAGAAAACGGTGGGAAGCTGACCATGTTTTCACGCTTGTATTTCGTCCCATAGTACAGCCATTTTTCCTGGAGGTTGTATGGGAGTTTCTCTATAATAGGTCTAATTCCCCTCGAAGTGTCCAAGTAAAGCAAACCTGCTAAATAGCCATCCTGCTTGGCGGCTTGTAGCTCCGCTAGAAGGTCGGCCAAATCCCCAAGCTTCTGCGGATCCTTCGCCGTGACCTTCGGAAAGCTTTCTAATTTGCTGAAAAGAGCCTGTTCAACGGCTTCAGGCGAACCGTACATCTCAAGGCGCTCCCATGCCATACGCAGGCCAATTGGCGGACTCCCGATGTTAACCGTCCTAATCCTCCTTACCTGTTCTGCTGATTCCTTTCCTAGGTACTTAATCAGAAGGTCGAGCTCTTCCACAGCATGCAGGTCTAACTCACTGATAGCGTTTTGGAATGACGCCTTCCAGGCCCAGTAGTTCACGGGCTGGTCATCGTATTTGGTGAGACCTGAAGTCACCAACTGGTTGCGGGCTAGATACCTAATGAAGTCTGCTGTAGTCGTAGAACGGTCGTGGCTAGCTCCGTATTGTGTCCTTTGGAATAGTGGATCAAACGGAATCGAAGGCTCCTTCTTGAAACGGCGTTGTGGAGAAGCTCCACGAAGCTGCGGTGCTGGAGCGGAGTAGAGAAACGGTTGGGGAGGTGCTCCGCTTGCATGTGAACCTTGACACACCTGGTGTGCAGTAACGGCTTCAGAGGCGGCGGCTTGGTTCCCCATGAGCACCCGCGATGCCGAAGGTATAGCGTTGGCCATACCCGAGCGAGCAGAATGAGAAGAGGGTGAAACGACGTCGTATTCTGCTGCGGCGAATGCATCCTCCCTGCGCGAGCTGGCTTGGTCGGCTACGAATGCGGCGGTGCGTTGGTCTTTAACAGCTTGATAGGGCACACTTAATCTCGCTTCGTACTTCAAACCCCATATCTTGCAAACCGGCTACCAAAGTGTTCGCTTCTGCTATAGCAGCATCTTTCTCTTTCTCCTCGTTCAATGCTTCAAGGTTAGCTTGTATGCGTGCTTGCTCTACCTTAAGCTGGATTTCCCTTTCTGCGTGGGCTGCTCTAGCTTGCGCTGCATCGGCTTTGGCCTGTGCCATTGCCACAGCCATGCTAACCGTTGTTCTAGACGACTTAGTGGATGAGCGGCTGCTCATTGAGCGTGCTGACTCAGACCGGTCATCTCTAGCTTGTTTACTACTGTCGCTGCGTTGTGACATCCTGATTCGTTGCGCTAAGCGTTATCGAGAGGAGCGGGCTAATGTGAAGCTGTCTGGAAGCTGAAGGTTAGCCGCGTGTTTCTGATACTAATTAGCTCCACGCTAAGGCTATCCTCGCGTCCCTCGTAGCTGTATTGCTGTCTTTTCACTTTCATGGGCTGGATTCCAATCAGTTTAAACACTCTCAAAAAACTCCAGGACACGGATAATTCTTTCCATGAGGTTTAGTGAGAATCTTGTGAAACTGTAACAATTACAACGAGACGTTTCAATTAGCATACACGTCAACATAGCATATAGATAAGCAGCATAGCATAACTAGCTTAACTACGTAACTAGTTATGCATAAAGATGCTAGCGAACACAGCGTATAACTAGTTTGCATACAAGTAATATATAGGTTGTACTCACAGACAATGCCTTAGCAAAGAGGGAGAGAAAGTTTGAGCTATGACCGCAGGCAGGATGAGCACACAACTGACAATGACATGTGCATAACAAACGCTACTTCTTACTACCCAGAATGCATCTCTGCTTTATCGTCATAATAACGAAACAACTTAGTTACAAAAATCAAACGACTTATTGCTGGGGCATAACAACTGTTGTTTACTGTGAGTGTAATGACATTTGGATCTTATGATTATTTTATCTTACATGAAGTATTTAGATGTTTGTGTTGCTTCAGAGCAAATGAATCATTTGACCCGTGTGCAGCTCCCAAAGGCCCTCCTGCTCTACTTCCTCTCAGCGTCAGGAGCTGCTCTCTCAGCCAGCGCTGGGTTGGGCTCATAATGACCAGACGGAGTTCATTATTCATGAGCTGCTCTCTCTGATCACCACTCTATCACCAATCTCACACGCTCTGGTGACGTGGATGCTGCTGTGGTCATATTGTCTGCGTGAGAGTATAAGCGCAGCAGGTTGCAGACAGGCGTATAGGATTTCACTGCATTGGCCAGCAGCAGGGAGGCTGGTATGAGCAGGCTAGCGTCCTTTGTCTCTGCCACAGAACAAATGACAAGGTCATTTTGGCACCTATAACACTTTACTAGCTGTTAAGAAATGACCAGAAGCTGATTATGAGGACAGAACAGCCGCACCACCAAGAGTTTAGGGGAGGTTCATTATTCATCAGAAAAACTAATTTAACCACTTTTTTCAGTGTTCAGTGAGTTTCCCTTCATTCCAGCTTCTATTCTTTTCACGAGACTCGGTTTCAGTTCCACAAGTAAATCTGTAGACACACCTCCAAAGCTCAGTCTTAGAAGCTGGTTGATCATTTTCTGAAGTAATCAAACACATTTAGTCATGTTGAGGTCTGGACTCTGGTCAGTCCGTTGTTCAGCATCTTTGCTTGATGCGTCTGCTTCTCTCAGTCAGGTTCCTCTTGAACAGCTACACATCCTTTCAGACCCATAGCGCTGAGTCGTCTTCTCACAGTGGAAGGATGGACAGAAACACCTGTGGATCTTTTCAGATCTGAAGCAGTTTGATCTTCTCCTCTCTCTCAAAGATGAAAGCTTTAAGTGCTGTTTAACTGATGGGGCAGTTTTGGTGTCTACCAGGTCTTCCAGGTAGTCGTTAAGAGCCAAATTTTCTCTGTAGCTTTTAATCAGTTGTGAATTCCAGTTCTCAAAAGCTCTGTTTCTTCTTCCTTAATGTAAGTGGATTATCTTATATCTAATCTCCTAATCTAGAGTCCTTACATATCTTGAATGTCCACTGAAGTAGCACTGCAACCAAACAAATAACAGCCGAAGAACTGAAAGAAACTAAATGAACCGCAGCCCGTTTTCGTGGCACTGAGCCGGTTGTGAACAGTAGTTTAATTTGCAAGTACTTGGAGACACAACACACAACACACTGCACTTATTTAGCCCCAACAGTCTGGTGCCATACACTGAACCATAAGTAATACATAAATAAATAGGCAGGTTTTTTTAAAGCAACTAATTAGCAATCTTCCAGTCTACTATTTTGATTTTGGCCAATCTGTGTTGCAGTTTTGAGAGAATACGGTGAGGCAGGTAAGAGCACTCATTAAATAGCCAGTCATCTCTTACCTTTAATGTAGCACTTTTTAAGATGTGATAAATATTTATATTCATATTATAACTCTGGCTGCTGAAAACGTGCTGGTGCATTTCATTTGTCTATTTAGCTCACACTATGACTTTATAATTATGTTATTACATTTAAAAATACGTAATGCAGCACATTAAATGCCAGTGTTTCTAATAAAGTGGCCATTATATGCAATTACAAGGTAGGTGTTTCTGATAAAGTGGCCAGTGAGCAGAAGTACAAGGTGGGTGTTTCTAATAAAGTTGCCAGTGAGTGCAAGTACAATGCCTCAATGGCTTAAACACATGAGTGTGATGTAGTGCTGACCAAGATTCAGATTACTGTGTAACTCATGATTGTGATAGTAAGCAGTATTTTCCAGCTAGTAAACAGACATATTCAGTGTAAGAAAGTGCTGAACTGAACACAAAGTAACTTTATCAGCTCAACCTCAGTGCTGTCCTACACTGTACAGGTTATCTTAGAGTTCCACTAAGCTTTAAGCAGCTTTGACCCCTTCAGCTCGGAGTCAGAACTGTGGAAATATTAGGATAAAGTCTTGCTGATACTAACTTGCTTTATGTACACCAATTAGCCTGGAGCTAACTGCAGGCCTAAATCAACACTTGCCTCAAACTGTGTTCAGTAGTTCAGAGCTGTTCAGTATCTCTAATAAACTTGATGCGGTTTCTGACACTGTATAAAACCCTCATATCTGTAAACATGGACGCAATTCAAGTTTTTTGATGGTTGTATCTTTTGGGTGTGGGGGGGGTGTGTATACACTTTGTTTTGCACCAAACTATTCCTTGAATTTAGCTTTACCTGCTACATTCAACAAGCGTGACACGGAGACGTCCCTCTACCAGCCGTGAATCCTGGACCGATAAATCCGAGTCACATGATGAGGCCAGCGGAGGCTGCACTTGGAATGGGAAGAAGGGCTTGTACCTGTCAAACAGAGAAAAGAAACTGGTTGCTATTTGCAATTTCATCTGAGTATTTTCTGACTCATAGTTCCTTGAAACAAGAGGAAAAATTGTGTTGAAAGTGCAGATTCTAAACTATTAATCCATACCACGTTAGTGTTTTTAGTAAGAAGAGGAGATATTTCATAATGCTTTGAATCTGATTAGCTATCATTGTGTGTTGTCTTGTTTTGCATAAAGAAAATCATGCCCCCCCCCAAAAAAACAAGCAGTCAGGCCAAGTTAGAAATAAAACCTGTACAGAATTCAAACTTAACACAAGTAAAATAAATCATGCAACTACATAAATGCACTATATGGCCAAAAGGTATGTGGGCATTTATGGGTATTGAGCGCAGGTGTATAAAGTCAAGCACATAGCCTCCTTAGACAAACACTAGCAGTAGAATGGGTCACACTCAGTGACTTTAAAATGTGACACTGACATAGCATGGCACCTTTGCCACATGCCAGTTTGTGAAACGTTTGCTTTGCTACCCTGTGAAGTGAAAGCATCAAGGAGTGACAACGGCTCAGTAAGGAAGCGGTAACCACACAAACCTATAGTGGGGGGGGAGGAGGCTGGCACAAGTGTTGAAGTGTGTAAAAAGTATCTATCCTTGGTTTACACTACTTACTAAACTGCCTCTGGAAGCAACATCATTGCAAGAACTGTGCATCAGGAGCTTCAGGAAATAGGTTTCCATGGCTGAGCAGCTGCACACAAACAATCACTATGTGCAATGCCAAGTGTCCACTGGTGTAAAGCTCACTGCCACTGGACTCTGGTGCAGAAATGTGTTGTCTGGAGTGGTGAATCATACTTCACTACCTGGCAGTCTGATGCATGAGTCTGGGTTGGTGGATGCCAGGAGAATATTACCTACTGGAAAGCACTGTGCCAACAGTAAAGTTTGGTGGAGGAGGGATAATGGGCTGGGGCTGTTTCTCAGGGTTTGGGCCCCTTAGTTTCAGTAAGGGGTGATGTAAGACATTTTACACAGTTATATGCTTCCAGCTTTGTGTCAGCAGTTTGGAGAAGAGGCTTTCCTGTTCCAGCAGGACTAAGCCCCTGTGCACAAAGAGAGCTCCACTGGCCTGCACAGAACCCTACACACTAAGGCTGAGCGCAATCAAAAATGGTGGACCATCGCCCCAGTACAACACAAGTTCAGAGTTTTCACTAATGTTCAACTGACCCTCTGTTACAGTGAACCACCCATGGGCTGCACTTCCCTCATTTTCAGTGGAAATGTGGAAAGGTTTGAGTGCTGGTTTGTAGCAGAGATGTACATGTTGCTTGGATAAAAATGTGATTATTCCAACTTAAACATTTAAAAAATAATTTTGCAAAAACTTAAAATGTGCTAAGTTGTGCCTGCTCTCCCCTATTGTATGATGAACAAAGTGTATACGTCATATGCTAACCATCATGCAAGTCATTTGTTGACTTGTGATAGGTGTTGTGATAATAGCGTATTGTGGGACCTGTAGTGATCCAAAAATCAACTGAAGGGGCGAACTCCGCTCCATCTGTCCATTCCCTGCAGGTTCACCCAACACCACATGTGTATTATAAATGTGTAGGGGGTTTACAGTTTGAAGGCACTGAAAATGTGTTATTTTACATGTTCTTCACAGGAAATAAGCAAAGGCCAAGGAATATGGGGTTGAAATAGTAATACATCACAATTTTTTCTTTCATTGAAAAATAATCATTGAAAATGGATCCCACAGACCCCAACACCATACAAGGGTTAAGGGGTAAAAGCATCCAATTAAGAGGAGATCGTTCTGAAAGGGAGTTCTGGCCTTTCCTTAACTGCACGCGGTCACACCAGAGCTGTTTACTCTCACTCGTCTACACCACCACACAACACATACCGTCTGCTATGTCAGGCCTCCTGAGTGCTAATATCAGTCTGAGAAGAAAAAAAAGAAGAAAAAAAAAAAGAAAGAAAGAAAGAGAAAGAGAGAGAGCTACAAAGCAGAACCTCAAAAAAGCAGATCTCTCTCTCGTGGTCTGTGAGCCATTCTCAGATACAGAAACCACTGAATATACAGTCGCATGCAAATACATAAAACACCACTGGCCAGATTCCATAGTTTGCCAAGTTTCTGAGATAAAGTTAAAGTTAAAACATCTTCTACAAGAACACACAATTTTGAAAATTATTTCTATTTTATATACGGGAAAAAAATAAAGCATGTGTGCCACAACTTTTGCACAGGCTACATTTGTACATTTTATTTTTTTCTGGTATGTTAAATTCAGTAAGTAAACAGTAATTGTGTATTAAAATGAGCAGAAGTGTGTGTCTGTAGAGGATGTGTCATTTATAGAAACCTTGAAAACAAACATGTTCTTTGACCAGTGGTGCCCAAACTTTTGCATATGACTATAAAGACTCTTAAAAGGAAGTTTTTGTATTATATATTTTCATAATTTTTATAATTTGCATATATGCACATAAAATGTATGAATCATCTGTGTTTTATATAATATGCATATAATACATAACACATTTTTTAGATAAAGAAAACATTTTTGTCTGTTTCTTTTGGTCCATTCAACATTAAATTACACACATACACACAATGTAAAGGGAAACATATATCCCTTTAAACTCATATCTCATATGTTCTCATTGACCATAGGTATATGTGATATTGAGCTGTTTGTCCTGCTCTGACCGACAGAAACTGCATGGGCTCTCCCGAATTCTCATCAAACCCCCTGAGTGTATCTGCAGAGGTGTTTCCTGACTAAAACCTCCATCACAAGCAAAACCTCCATCACGAGAACTCAAGTTCAATAGGTGATAAACAGAACTTCACACTTTCATCAGCAACGCTGAACACTGGCACTGTACACACACCAAACACTTACCAGAATAAACCAAGAGGAGAGAAAGACACAGACACACAGGGTGAGACAGCGCAAGAAAGATACACAGAGAGCGCAGGGAAGGGGAGAGAGAGAGAGAGAGAGAGAGAGAGAGAGAGAGAGAGAGAGAGAGAGAGAGAGAGAGAGAGAGAGAGAGAGAGAGAGAGAGAGAGAGAGAGACAGACAGACAGACAGACATACAGACAGAGAGAGAGAGAGAGAGAGAGAGAGAGAGAGAGAGAGAGAGAGAGAGAGAGAGAGAGAGAGATAACCCCAAGGAGAGAAAGACACAGAGACACACACACACACACAAAGTGAGAGAGAGCAAGAAAGATATACAGAGAAGGAAGGGAAGGGGGGGAGAGAGAGAGAGAGACAACCGCGAGGAGAGAAAGAGAGAGAGACAGAGAGAGTGTAAAAGAGAGAGAGATGCACAAAATGCTCTTCAACTAAAAACAAATCTATCATCAGACATTATCAATATTTACTGATAATACAGGCCTTATTTAAACATATCAAAACTGCTAATTATCATAGCCCTGATCATTATTACTGTAGTGACTGGAGTGTGTGTGTGTGTGTGTGTGTGTGTGTGTGTGTGTGTGTGTGTGTGTGTTCGTGTTCAGGGCAGAGGTGAGTGTTGATTAGGGAGTGTGTGTGTGTGTAATTTGGGTCTCAGTGTGCAGAGGGCTGAGTGGGTCAGTGGTCCTGGGTAAAGCAGAGAAACAGGAGACAGACATACACAAACACACACACACATACACACTGTCTCTCTCTGTTGGTGCTGCTTAATTGGAAAACATGTTACAGTTTGTCCCGGAGCAAATGAAGACCAGACTAGAGAGACCTATCACTTACACACACACACACACACACACACACACACACACACACACACACATTAAAAATTTAGTACTTACCAAATAACATCCCCAACAGGCAAACACACCAACTCATACAGTGAACCTGCCTCCATCCCTTCCTCTGATTACTATCTACCACCTACATATATCAATATTAAAGTGCAGTTAAAAAACAAGACATTCAGTGTAAAAGTTTATACATATAATTTAAATAATTTCACTGTCTAATCTTTAACTTTAGTATGTGATTTTATTATGTAAGATGGGCAATTACACCATCTACCTTATGCTAGCATTTTTATTTCATCATATGTTATGAATTTTTACCAAGATATTTTGGAAGGTCAACTATAGATGCTTTGTAGCTCTGTATTTAACAAACATTCATCTAAATGTCAATTAAATACAACTGAACTTGAAGTTTAAGTATGAAAGATTCTATTAATGTAAACCTAAACCTACTCCTAACCTTAATTTCAACCCCAAACCTACTCCTAAACCTAACCATAATTTCAACCCTAAACCTACTCCTAAACCTAACCATAATTTCAACCCTAAACCTACTCCTAAGCCATAATTTCAATCCTAAACCTACTCCTAAACCTAAGCCTAACCATAATTTCAACCCCAAACCTAAACCTAAGCCTAACCCCCAACCTAAACCTACTCCTAAACCTAACCCCAACTTTAATTTCAACCCTAAACCTACTCATAAAGCAGTCAGCTGCTCACCAGCTGTTCATCCTCACAGATATCATGGATGTACATGAGGTGCCGTTTCAAACTCCTTTAACTCAGTGTTGAAATATTTATGCTATTCAATGTTCAGTGCAAGTGCATTATTTTACATAAAAAATGTTTAAGTATTTATAAACTATGATTTTACTCAAATGCTCCATATTAACCCGTTTATTTTGGACTTACTCAGAAGCGTTTGAGAAAAGAACCACATGATTTTACTACATAAATGTTAACATCCAATTTTACCTTGAAACTTTACTGTGTAATGTCACCAGAATTTTTGTAGGTATCTTTCCAGTACAGTGACAATGTGACCATGCAGTAAAATGGCATCACGTAACTTTAGTGTGTAACTTTACTGGGTATTTTTACTGTAAAATTCTGTGATGTAACGATTCTCTAATTGTACTGTCTAATTTAACCATTTAACTTCACCATTTCACTTTATTGTCTACTTCTTTACGGTCTAATTCCATCATGTAATTCTCTTACGTATTATACCACCACATTTCACTATACACTTTACTGTGTATTAGTGATCGCGCACTGCGGAGCAGTTTTCAAGATATCAACACAGTTCCAACTCCAGAATGTCCAGTCTGACTGAGAATGATGTGCTTCTATGTAGCTTTTTAATCAAAGGTATGGTATTCATACAATTATCGTTAAATAATGGTTTTGTTTTACCATAGGAATGAATGGGTGAAAACATTTGTGCACCCAACTTACATCATGTTGACACAAGTCCATCAGCAGCACCTCATCAACCATGTAGGGAGCCATAGCAACCACCTGGGATACCAAAGCGACCACCGAGGATACCAGAGAAATAACCAAGCAACACTCGTAACCACCTGGGACACCATAGGAACCACTGAGCAACACCATACACTCTTAAAAAGATGGTTCCCATAGGAATGAATGGGTGCAAAAATGTGTACACCCAACTTATGTCATGTTGATACAAGTCCATTAGCAGCATTCCATCAACCACATAGGGAACCATAGTAACCACCTATTAACACTCTAGCAACCACCTGGGACACCACAGCAACAACCAAAGATACCACAGAAACAATTAAGCACCACCTTAGCAACCAGCTGGGACACCATAGCAACCACCCAGCAACACCATACACTCTTAAAAAGTTCTTCAAGGGTTCTTTAGTAAAGAAAGTGGTTTTATATTGGACCATAAACACTGAAAGAACCCACTGCATGATTAAATGGTTCTTTGCGTCATGAAAGAGTTCTTCAGATGGATGGAAAATGTGCATGAATGTGCTATAGATAGTTCTTTATAAAACATTTTTTTAGTTCTACATAGTACCCAAACGGGTTGTTCTATTACAAGCTTGCCACTGGGACAACAGAGGAACCCTTCTGGCTGCTATATAGGTTCTACATAGAACCGTCTACAGCTCATTCTCCATCAATCTGAAGAACCATTTCTCGTTTGCCATTTTCTTTACCCTTGAAGAACCATCTTTTTACAGTGCGTTGCTGTAGGATGCATATGATTTGCTTTAGCAACAGCCTAGCAATTACCTGGAACACCATAGCAACCATGCAACACCTATGCAAATACCTCATTTGACAATACCCTGGCAACCGTCTAGCAACTGTTTAAGCTGTGTAATCACTCTGCATCACTTTTCTTCTGCACTTGTATTGTGTTACCTAAACTTACTGTGCAATTTAACCATGCAAATTTTACAAAGACAGTTTATTGTCTAATTGTAACATTTCATTTTACTGTGTAATGTGCCAAAGCAATGAGAGCTGTGATCTCTTATGGTTAAAACGTTCAGGCTTCCAAAATCAGGCACACAACACCATTCTTTCTTGTTTCTCCCTTTTAATTTCATTCAGTACAAACCACTTTTGTGGGCCAGTGTTTACTGAATGATTCATAATTGTGCCGGAGTGTCCGACGTTGCTTGGAAACAAGCATCCTCGGGCGCTTCAGAGCGTCTGTGTAAAAACAGGGTCTATTTTTGGCTATATTTTAGGAGGAAAACAGCCTTCAGTTAAAAAACTATCCCTGTCTGGGACGAGAGGCACAAAGACGGCTTTGGTTTTGCCTGGTCTGGTCGTTGTGTCCGCTCTGAAAGGCCTCAGGAAAGGTGACGTAGTCCAGAGCCGATTTACGTACACGAGCTGAGGGAAACAGATATGACCTTATTCAGGGATCATAAATGAACAAACAAATCTGAGGTCCTATGATTTTTTGTGACGCAGAGACTGCAGACAGGCCACTTTGTTTACTATGCAAAATGATCAGTGAACCTACAAGTGTACAAGAGTTTTATAAAGTGATAGTTATACTTATTAGTCCCACAAATGGGGAAATTTCACCCCCGCATTTAACCCATCCGTGAAGTGAAACTCCACATACACACTAGGGGGCAGTGAGCTCACTTGCCCGGAGCAGTGGGCAGCCCTATGCAGCCCTATGCAACCCGGGGAGCAGTTGGGGGTTAGGTGTCTTGCTCAAGGGCACCTCAGTCATGTACTGTCGGCGCTGGGGATCGAACCGGCAACCTTCCGGTCACAGGGCCAGTTCCCTAACCTCCAGCCCATGACTGCCCAACCTATGAGATGTTGAAATGATAAAATAGTGGTAAACTTGGAAAAGTATGTTTTTTGGGGGAAAATTATTTTGCCTTATAATTTTCCACATTAAATAATAAGATTTAGTCCAAAATATTATTTAAGAGCTGTTGCAAAACAATGTCTCAGACATCAGGCTGTGAATGTAAAACCATTTCATGAAATGAAATTTCTATGAGGGAGCTTTTACATGTGAACGTCTGGTTCCTATCACCACTGTGAAAAATTGTGACTAAATTTCTCTAGAACGGAGCATTTCACACCAAACCACTCTGAATTATGCAAAAATTATATATATATATATATATATATATATATATATATATATATATATATATATATAAAATATACTTACATACTGTGTGTATATGGTCTTTTACTCTATACACTCACAAAATAAAGCTAACACAGGCATTTGTGTTTTAAGTAATAAAACTTAACACAGGCATTTGTGAGATCTTGCTGGTGTGGGCTCATGCCGGTTTTCTCTCTTTCAGTGGTAAAGAGTGAGAGTGAATAGTCCCCCCTTGTGGAGAATCTTTAGCCTGCTAAACATGAGTGAAGGAGCATGTGTTATCATACATTCATTCTTTTAAACATTTCCTTCATGACCCAAGTCGAGCATCACTCAAATGAGCCTATCTGTCCTCTCTCTCCCCTACAGGTGGGTGATATGATAAAAATATAACATTGCTATACTTCAAGAAATTTGCAGGGCACTGGATGAATCACAATATTCATTTTTTTCAGATATCTGATCAGTTGGAACAGAGAAAAAGGAATCGAATCTTCTATTAAATGAAGAGGTGATAAAACACAGTAGTAATATCCCCATCTCAAGGTTTTTGGAGTGTGCTGGCATCAAATTCAAAATTTCTCAGTTTCAACATTTAATATGTTGTCTTTGTAATATGTTCCCTTAAAAATATGGCTTACACGATTTGGACATTGCGGATATCATCAGTACTTAAAAATCTTTCGTGTTTTATGATAATAATAAAACATTATCCAACTGTACCAATTACAATAAAACTCCCCCTCCCCCAAAATAAAACAAAAAAAAAAAAAAAACAAAAAGGTAAATAAACTGGATTTAATAGGAGCTTGAATTGCAGATGATTTATCGTGCAAACATCACATCTGCCCACCTCAGTCTGATCAGATATTAGTGTAGAAATCATTCTGAATGTTGTAAACCCAAACACACCCAGACACACGTGACTGGGTTAGTGCCTCTATGAGGAACACGTCCATATGGCCAAAGAGCGCACACACCTGCACTCTGACTCCCTGCAGTAATCATATTACAGCACACCTCACTGACCGCACATCAAACTCACTGACACACACACACCTAAAGCTCCAACCAGCTTCTCTGACTAACACACATGCGCGCGCACACACACACACATACAGCTACTGCCAACATAGCTAACAAGTACTGAAAGCTTGAAAATAAAAAAAACAAACAAACAAACAGCCCTGTCATACATTAGATGACCTCAGTTTACCTCAAAATAACAGCAAAGCAGAATGTTTCTGCCACTGATGGACAAAGTACATACACTAATATATATATATATACAGTGCATCCGGAAAGTATTCACAGCGCTTCACTTTTTCCACATTTTGTTTTGTTACAGCCTTATTCCAAATTTAATTATATTAATCTTTTTCCTCAAAATTCTACACAAAATACCCCATTGTGACCATGTGAAAAAAGTTTTCTCGAGAGTTTTGAAAATGTATTAAAATTAAAAAACAAAGAAATCATATTTACATAAGTATTCACAGCCTTTGCCATGAAGCTCAAAATTGAGCTCAGGTGCATCCTGTTTCCACTGATCATCCTTGAGATGTTTCTACAGCTTAAATGGAGTCCACCTGTGGTTGATTGGACATGATTTGGAAAGGCACACACCTGTCTATATAAGGTCCCACAGTTGACTGCATGTCAGAGCGCAAACACCAAGCATGAAGTCAAAGGAATTGTCTGTAGACCTCCGAGACAAAATTGTCTCGAGGCACAAATCTGGGGAAGGATACAGAAAAATTACTGCTGCGTTGAAGGTCCCAATGAGCACAGTGGCCTCCATCATTCGTAAATGGAAGAAGTTCGGAACCACCAGGACTCTTCCTAGAGCTGGCCGGCCGTCTAAATTGAGCGATCGGGGGAGAAGGGCCTTGGTCAGGGAGGTGACCAAGAACCCAATGATCACTCTGTCAGAGCTCCAGCGTTCCTCCGTGGAGAGAGGAGAACCTTGCAGAAGGACAACCATCTCTGCAGCAATCCACCAATCAGGCCTGTATGGCAGAGTGGCCAGGCGAAAGCCACTCCTTAGTAAAAGGCACAAGGCAGCCCGTCTGGAATTTGCAAAAAGGCACCTGAAGGACTCTCAGACCATGAGAAACAAAATTCTCTGGTCTGATGAGACAAAGATTGAACTCTTTGGTGTGAATGCCAGGCGTCATGTTTGGAGGAAACCAGGCACTGCTCATCACGAGGCCAATACCATCCCTACAGTCAAGCATGGTGGTGGCAGCATCATGCTATGGGGATGTTTCTCAGCAGCAGGAACTGGCAGACTAGTCAGGATAGAGGGAAAGATGAATGCCGCAATGTACAGAGACATCCTGGATAAAAACCTGCTCCAGAGCGCTCTTGACCTCAGACTGGGGCGACGGTTCATTTTTCAGCAGGACAACGATCCGAAGCACACAGCCAAGATCTCAAAGCAGTGGCTTCAGGACCACTCTGTGAATGTCCTGGAGTGGCCCAGCCAGAGCCCAGACTTGAATCCGATTGAACATCTCTGGAGAGATCTGAAAATGGCTGTGCACAGACGTCTCCCATCCAACCTGATGGAGCTTCAGAGGTACTGCAAAGAAGAATGGGCAAAACTGCCTAAAGATAGGTGTGCCAAGCTTGTGGCATCATATTCAAAAAGACTTGAGGCTGTAGTTGCTGCCAAAGGTGGTTCTACAAAGTATTAAGCAAAGGCTGTGAATACTTATGTAAATATGATTTCTTTGTTTTTTAATTTTAATAAATTTTCAAAACTCTCGAGAAAACGTTTTTCACATGGTCACAATGGGGTATTTTGTGTAGAATTTAGAGGAAAAAGATTAATTTAATTCAATTTGGAATAAGGCTGTAACATAACAAAATGTGGAAAAAGTGAAGCGCTGTGAATACTTTCCGGATGCACTGTATATATATATATATATATATATATATATATATATATATATATACACATACATACACACACACACACACACACACACACACACGCACACACACTCGCACGCGCACACACACTCGCACGCGCACACACACTCGCACGCGCACACACACACACACACACATTATTGCTGTCCAAATGAAAACAAAACAATAAGTTTACAGCAGAGGTCAAAAACTTTACTTTTAATGTAAGTCAAGTGTTTTCTTTGTACAGCAACAATGTATATGTATATACACAGAAATAAAACATTGGCGTATTTAATTCTGTATTATTATAGCATATTTATATATAGAGCAAGGGTAATTTTTGACCTTGTGTTAATGGCAGTGTTGTATGTGAGCGAGAGAGTGAGTGAGTAAGTGAGCGAGAGAGAGTGAGCGAGCTGCAGTCTGTTTTATAAACCACTCAGACCATAAACACTAATCTCTGCTGTGGAATCCCACAGTTTCACTCTGGATCTCACCCCCCCAGTTACATGAGAGCTGATGTGATGTAACAGTTCAACTTGACTGAAACCTGACATGAGAGAGACAGATGTTACTCCAGCTGTGTAATTACATAAGAGAGAGAGAGAGAGAGAGAGAGAGAGAGAGAGAGAGAGAGAGAGAGAGAGAGAGAGAGAGAGAGAGAGAGAGAGAGAGAGCACACAAGAGCGAGAGAGATTTGTTGGTGAATTTGAATTAAAGTGTAATCACACTAACCTGCACATTCTCATTAGGTTGAATAACTGCCTCTAAATGTAGGTATTGTGATATAAACTGAGTCTGTTCTACAGTTTCTCATTACACTAAATGGGATTTTTAGTCTCATTTGTGGTTTGAAATGATTAAATTAAAACCTCATTTCCAAAAAAGTTGGGATTCTGTACAAAACATCAATGAATAAATAAAAAAAAAATTCAAATGATGTGCAAATCATTTAAACCGTATATATAATATAACCATATATACCATATAAGACAACATACCAAATGTTGAAATTGAGAAATTTTACTGTTTTTTGAAAAATATATGCTCATTTTGAATTTGATGCCAACAACACGTAACAAAAAAGTTGGGACGGGGGCATGTTGACCACTGTGTTTCACCACCTAAGTGTTTGAACGTCACCCATGCCATGTGCACTAAGGCACCCCTATACCATCATGAATACTGGCTTTGAACTGTGCACTGATAACAAGCTCATTTCTCTCTCTCTGCCTCTCTCTGACTTTTCCCTGCCTCATTTCTCAGTCTTGGCCTCTCTTTCTTCATTTCTCTGGCCTAGTTTCTCTCACTTCTCTCTCTCTCTCACTTCTCTCTCTCTCTGCCTCATTTCTCTCTCAGCCTCTCTCTACCTCTGTGCCCAATTTCTCTCTCCATCTCTCACTTCCCCCCGCCTCATTTCCCTCTCTCTGCTTCTCTTTCTGTATGTCTCTCTCTGCCTCATTTGTCTGTCTCTCCCACTTTTTCTTTCCCCCTTCTCTCTGTCGCTCTCTCCCGTGCACCTCTACTCTTTAAATATTTACTAATGTCACTGAAGTGGAGCTTTAACATGTATTAATTCTGCTACAGCAACAAAGAGAGGAGTTTTTCCTCTGTTTCACTGGAATGACGTGCATCTGAAGGTCAAGAGGAAAATAATCCAACCATCGGGATGAGCCGGCATCAACCGGAACTACACAGCAGTGCACAGGTCTTCTACTGTGTGCATTCAGTTGCTGTAAGGTCACCCACTGCTCATACAAACCCACAGCTTTTAAAATCTCCACAGAAAGACACTGACCGATGGAAAGGGACACTCTGGAGTATCCAGTGCTCTCTCTACGATCAGGTCTAAAGCCCCCCAGCATTGTGCTGTGGAGCAGTGGCGCTGCATTCTCTGGAGTGAGGCTCCATCCAACACCTTTGGGATCATCAGATCCTCACAGCAATGTTCAACTTCTAGTGTAAAGCCTTCCCAGAGGAGTACAGGTTGTTACTGCCCCATCTGTCCATCTACTAAAGGCATTATTACGTTAATACAGTATTGAAAAACTCTCCACACACATTTAATCCAGCATCCATCCATCCAGCATCCCTCACCATCCATCTGTCCAGCATCCCTCACCATCCATCCTCCCTCACCATCCAGCCATCCATCCTCCTCCTCATGATCCATCCATCATTCATCCATCCATCCATCATTCATCCATCCACCATCATCATCATCCCTCACCATTAATCCATCCATCATCCCTCACCATCCATCCATCATCCATCCATCATCCCTCACCATCCATCCATCTTCTTCATGACCCATCCATCCCTCACCCTCCATCCATCCATCCATCCATCTTCCTCATGATCCATCCATCCAGCATCCATCATCCCTCACCATCCATCCATCTTCCTCATGATCCATCCATCTTTCATCCATCCATCCTCCCTCGCCATCCATCCATCATCCCTCGCCATCCATCCATCATTCATCCATCCATCATCCCTCGCCATCCATCCATCATCCCTCACCATCCATCATCCCTCACCATCCATCCATCCATCTTCCTCATGATCCATCCATCATTCATCCATCCATCCATCATCCCTCACCATCCAACCATCATTCCTCCATCCATCATCCCTCACCATCCATCCATCATTCATCCATCCATCATCCCTCATGACCCATCCATCATTCATCCATCCATCATCCAGCAGCTCAGCTCAGTCAGCTTGACTGTTACGATCATACTTAGTTATGTATTCGTTTCCTTTCTCTCTCTCCCTCTCACCCCTTTTACTCCTTTCTCTCTTATTTGTCTCTCTCCAATTCTGCTTTCTCTGTCTCCCCCATTTTCATTCTCACTCCTTTTCCTCCTCTCTTTTCTGTTTCTCCCCTGTTTTTCCTTTCTCTTTCTCCTGTCTCTCCTTTCTATCCCTTTTCCGTCTCTTCCTCCATTTTTTTCTTTCTCTTCTGTCTCTCTCTTCCCCTCTCCTGTCTCTCCTTCTCCATCTTTCTCCTCTCTCTCTCTCTCTCTCTCTCTCTCTCTCTCTCTCTCTCTCTCTCTCTCACACCCCTTTTCCTCCTTTCTCTCTCTCCCCGTTCTCTTCTGTCTCTCTCTTCCCCTCTCCATCTCTTCCTCTATTTCTCCTTTCTCTCTCTCTCTCCCCGTTCTCTTCTGTCTCTCTCTTCCCCTCTCCTGTCTCGGTCACCCCTTCTCCATCTTTCTCCTCTCTCTCTCACCCCTTTTCCTCCTTTCTCTTATTTCTCTCTCTCTCTCTCACTGTCTCTCTCTCTCTTTTCTCTCCCTCTCCCCCATTTTCATTCTCACTCCTTTTCCTTCTCTTTTCTCTTCCTCCCCCATTTCTCCTCTCTCTCTTCCCCTCTCCTGTCTCTGTCTCTCTCCCCTTTCTCTTCTGTCTCTCTCTTCCCCTCTCCTGTCTGTCTCCCATTCTCCATCTTTATCCTCTCTCCCTCAACCCTTTTCCTCCTTTCTCTTATTTCTCTCTCTCTCACTGTCTCTCTCTTTTCTCTCCCTCTCCCCCATTTTCATTCTCACTCCTTTTCCTTCTCTTTTCTCTTCCTCCCCCATTTCTCCTCTCTCTCTTCCCCTCTCCTGTCTCTGTCTCTCTCCCCTTTCTCTTCTGTCTCTCTCCTATTTCTCCTTTCTCTCTCTCTCCTTTCTCTTCTGTCTCTCTCTTCCCCTCTCCTGTCTGTCTCCCATTCTCCATCTTTATCCTCTCTCCCTCAACCCTTTTCCTCCTCTCTCCCTCCTTTTCCTCATCTCCTGTCTCCGTCTCTCTCCCCTTTCTCTTCTGTCTCTCTCTTGCCCTCTCCTGTCTGTCTCCCCTTCTCCATCTTTCTCCTCTCTCTCACTCCTTTTCCTCCTCTCATTTCTCTTTCTCCCCTATTTCTCCTCTCTCTCTCCCCCATTTTCATTCTCACTCCCTTTCCTCATCTTTTCTCTTATTTGTCTCTCTCTAATTCTCCTTTCCCTCTCTCCCCCATTTTCATTCTCCCCTGTTTCTCCTCTCTTATTTCTCTCTCTCTCTCTCTCTCTCTCTCTCTAATTCTCCTCTCGCTCTCTCTCTCTCTCTAATTCTCCTTTCCCTCTCTCCCCCATTTTCATTCTCCCCTGTTTCTCCTCTCTTATTTCTCTCTCTCTCTAATTCTCCTCTCGCTCTCTCTCTAATTCTCCTTTCCCTCTCTCCCCCATTTTCATTCTCCCGTTTCTCCTCTCTTATTTCTCTCTCTCTCTAATTCTCCTCTCGCTCTCTCTCTCTAATTCTCCTTTCTAATTACTCCTTTTCCTTCTCTTTTCTCTTCCTCCCCCATTTCTCCTCTCTCTCTTCCCCTCTCCTGTCTCTGTCTCTCTCCCCTTTCTCTTCTGTCTCTCTCCTATTTCTCCTTTCTCTCTCTCTCCTTTCTCTTCTGTCTCTCTCTTCCCCTCTCCTGTCTGTCTCCCATTCTCCATCTTTATCCTCTCTCCCTCAACCCTTTTCCTCCTCTCTCCCTCTCTCTCTCCTTTTCCTCATCTCCTGTCTCCGTCTCTCTCCCCTTTCTCTTCTGTCTCTCTCTTGCCCTCTCCTGTCTGTCTCCCCTTCTCCATCTTTCTCCTCTCTCTCACTCCTTTTCCTCCTCTCATTTCTCTTTCTCCCCTATTTCTCCTCTCTCTCTCCCCCATTTTCATTCTCACTCCCTTTCCTCATCTTTTCTCTTATTTGTCTCTCTCTAATTCTCCTTTCCCTCTCTCCCCCATTTTCATTCTCCCCTGTTTCTCCTCTCTTATTTCTCTCTCTCTCTCTCTCTCTCTCTCTAATTCTCCTCTCGCTCTCTCTCTCTCTCTAATTCTCCTTTCCCTCTCTCCCCCATTTTCATTCTCCCCTGTTTCTCCTCTCTTATTTCTCTCTCTCTCTCTCTCTCTCTAATTCTCCTCTCGCTCTCTCTCTAATTCTCCTTTCCCTCTCTCCCCCATTTTCATTCTCCCGTTTCTCCTCTCTTATTTCTCTCTCTCTCTAATACTCCTCTCGCTCTCTCTCTCTAATTCTCCTTTCTAATTACTCCTTTTCCTTCTCTTTTCTCTTCCTCCCCCATTTCTCCTCTCTCTCTTCCCCTCTCCTGTCTCTGTCTCTCTCCCCTTTCTCTTCTGTCTCTCTCCTATTTCTCCTTTCTCTCTCTCTCTCCTTTCTCTTCTGTCTCTCTCTTCCCCTCTCCTGTCTGTCTCCCATTCTCCATCTTTATCCTCTCTCCCTCAACCCTTTTCCTCCTCTCTCCCTCCTTTTCCTCATCTCCTGTCTCCGTCTCTCTCCCCTTTCTCTTCTGTCTCTCTCTTGCCCTCTCCTGTCTGTCTCCCCTTCTCCATCTTTCTCCTCTCTCTCACTCCTTTTCCTCCTCTCATTTCTCTTTCTCCCCTATTTCTCCTCTCTCTCTCCCCCATTTTCATTCTCACTCCCTTTCCTCATCTTTTCTCTTATTTGTCTCTCTCTAATTCTCCTTTCCCTCTCTCCCCCATTTACATTCTCCCCTGTTTCTCCTCTCTTATTTCTCTCTCTCTCTCTCTCTCTCTCTCTCTAATTCTCCTCTCGCTCTCTCTCTCTCTAATTCTCCTTTCCCTCTCTCCCCCATTTTCATTCTCCCCTGTTTCTCCTCTCTTATTTCTCTCTCTCTCTCTCTCTCTCTCTCTAATTCTCCTCTCGCTCTCTCTCTAATTCTCCTTTCCCTCTCTCCCCCATTTTCATTCTCCCCTGTTTCTCCTCTCTTATTTCTCTCTCTCTCTCTCTCTAATTCTCCTCTCGCTCTCTCTCTAATTCTCCTTTCCCTCTCTCCCCCATTTTCATTCTCCCCTGTTTCTCCTCTCTTATTTCTCTCTCTCTCTAATTCTCCTCTCGCTCTCTCTCTCTATTTCTCCTCTCTCTCCCCCATTTTCATTCTCACTCCCTTTCCTCCTCTCATCTCTTTCTCCCCTATTTCTCCTCTCTCTCCCCCATTTTCATTCTCACTCCCTTTCCTCATCTTTTCTCTTTCTCCCCCATTTCATCCCTCTATTGTTCCTTTCTCTCTCTCTCCCCCTTTTCCATCTCTCCTTCTAGTTCTCCTCCCCTCTCTCTCTTCCCCTCTCCTGTAGGTCTCCCCTTCCCCATCTTTCTCCTCTCGGTCACCCCTTTTCCTCCTTTCTCTCTTATTTCTCTCTCTCTCTCTCTTATTTCTCTCTCTATTTCTCCTTTCTCTCTCCCCATGTTCATTCTCCCCTGTTTCTCCTCTCTCTTATTTCTCTCTCTCTCTCTCTCTAATTCTCCTCTCGCTCTCTCTCTCTCTCTCTCTCTCTAATTCTCCTTTCTCTCTCCCCCATTTTCATTCTCCCCTGTTTCTCCTCTCTCTTATTTCTCTCTCTCTCTCTCTCTCTCTAATTCTCCTCTCGCTCTCTCTCTCTCTCTCTCTTCCATCTCTCCCTCTAGTTCTCCTTTCTCTTTTTCTCCATTTTCACTCTCACCCCCTTTCCTCCTTTCTCTGTCTTTCCCTTCTATTTCTCATCTCTATCTCTCTCGCCCTGTTTTCTCGTTTCTTCGTCTCTCTCTAGTTCTTCATTTCCCTCGCTTCTCTCGCTCTCCCTGCTTTCCCCTCTATTTCTCCTTTCTCTCCACCTTTTCTCTTATCTGTGCCTTTTACTCTCTCCAAGTTCCCTCCCTCTTTCTTTCCCCCTTCACTCTGCCCGCTCCCTCCCCCCTTTCTCTCTCTAAACCTCTTATCTGTGTGTCCTGCTTTGTTTGTTTTGGTTTCCTCTGCGTGCCTGAGTGCAATCACATTATCTGACTGGACCAAAAAAAAAAACAAAACAAACAAAAACAAAAAAGGACAAGCTAAACTCGCCGCTGCCCTACACGCAGCGCACTGACAGCAGGGATGCAACAAACACTCCATCATATTCAACAGATTTACTAATTAAACCACTCAAAACAATAAAGAAATCTGAATAAACAATGCTTTTATCTCTTATAAGACCATGTTCGGTCAGCAGCAGCGCTTTCATTCATCATTTGCGCTGAACATCACACATAAGCGCTGAACATCACGAAGAGAGGCAGCGTGATACAGCTGTGCACGGATAACAAACACACTGACCACAGCTGGCGTGTGCCCTGCTGTCTCTGCTCCATCACTCTGCACTAACTCCAGCAAATCTGGGTGTTTATAGGAGGCAGGAAAGTATCTGGGTCACACCCAGCGTCCAGCAGAGATTCCTACAGTCTGTGAAAACGGTGGATGCCATTGGGAAATAACAGGGCTCGGAAAAGTGTGTTTAAAAAAAAAAAAAAAAAAAAAAAAAAAAAAAAAAATTAAAAGGCACAAAACTAGCCTACAAGTCCTGATTATTAGACACGCCCCCAAAAGCAACACACAGGAGTTACACACTCACGGCACCCAACAGCTACAATTCAGCCCAGTCCAAACTGCAGCGTTAACTTCAGCCCTAATGAGTCTCAGACTGTTTCGGGAATTTTGGAATTTTGCCTTTTTATACCACCTTACACGCTTACCAGTGTTTAGTACCTGATTTCAACATCACCTATATGCCCTGCAGAGAGAAGACCGTATGAAAATGTAATATAATGATTACAGTCATTACATTTAATCAAATATGTTACAAAATCTCAAATCAGCAGTCAGATTAAACTAATAATACAGTCAATACTGTACTTGGATCGCAGTGATCCTCCAGGTATACGAGGCAGACAGTGATCGGATTTCTGCTCTACATCCAGCCATTAAACTCAAGTCGTAATGTAAATGTAACGTAAAATGCAAATTTTACAACACAGCTTTCAAAACAGAAAAACAACAACAACAACAACAACAACAACAACAACAACAACAACAACAACAACAACAACAAAAAACATTGCAGCACTTCACCTGAAAATATGAACATCCATCATCTAGAAGATGAAGAATATTTCAACTCTTAATTTCGTCAAGCATGGAGTCGGTTTCCGTATCGCTCCAGAAGTGTTTTGCTGTGTCTCGCGGCAACACTGCTTGCTTATTTCTGGTGCCACAGTGTGTTTAGCACATGTGAAATCCAAAAGAAATCAGAGTATGAGTGCATGTAAACACACTCAGTGACATCACTTATCCTCATAGCTCTGCAGACAATGATCTCCTCACCAAATTGACATCATCGGTCAAGAGAGCGTGAGTGAGTGAGTGAGTGAGTGAGTGAGTGAGTGAGTGAGAGAGTGAGAGAGTGAGAGAGTGAGAGAGTGAGAGAGTGAGAGAGTGAGAGAGTGAGTGAGAGTGTGTGTGTGTGTGTGTGTGTGTGTGTGTGTGTGTGTGTGTGTGTGTGTGTGTGTGTGTAGGAATCCCACATGGTCAGCTCAGCTGTAAGAGGTCATCAATCACCCAATCACCCTAAACAGCTCTGACTGACCACCAGCAAAATCAGCACTGCATGACCTCACACGATGTCACGGTCTCTATGAATGATGACATCATAAATCATATCAGTACGAGCAGATGACTGATTACAGATCAAAGTAGCGCTCTAGTCAAAACAATAAAACTGAACCATCACTGCTTCTGTGTTAAGCACAATCACTCGCCTCTCACAGACAGAAAGTGCCTTAAGATTTCCTCCCCCATTTTCATTCTCCCCTGTTTCTCCTCTCTTATTTCTCTCTCTCTCTCTCTCTCTCTCTCGGAAAACCCCCTTATGATGACGCATCTTGAAGGCACAAGTTAATTTACAACCGTCCACAGTCTGTGGGCAGACTGTCTAAACCTTCTTTTTCTGTTGTTCCTTGTTGATGATTTTTATTTTAAAAAAAAAAAAAAAAAAAAAAGAATTTGACAAATTAATTTTGGCACTGTATCACTACTGCAACATAACTTCAGAGGCCTATGGCTGCACAATGTTTGAGCAACACATGCTGGGTATTGTAGTGAGAGAAGACAAAAGCTGGAAAAGCAGGGGAAGAAAAAAAAAAAGGGTAAATTCTATCAAACTTATGATGCTGAGGGTAGCAATGCGGAATACTGCATTACATGAAAATAACATTAAATTCTAGTTAAATTCTAGACCAGAGCACTACTTCTTAAAATAATAACAACAGCATCAGGCAGATGCTTAGGTCATCCAAACCACTGCATGGTGATGCATTTATTGCATTCTAAAACAGCAGAGTGAGGCTGGATTTTAGCTCTGTAATCTAATGTAGTCTGCACATGTGCACAAACAGGCTGTGCTACTGGAAATAAGCAAGGAACGCTGCCACAAGAAGCAGCAAAACACTTTTGGGGCAACACAAACGAAATACATGCTTGATGAAATGAAGGCTTTAAATATTCTTCATCTTCTAGATGACGCATGTTCATATTTTCAGGTAAAAGTGATGTGACGTTTAAAAAGCCGCTCATGAAGTTTGAGTTTATAGGCTGAGTGTAAAGCAGAAATCTGATTATTGTCTGACTCATGTAGACATGGGGTTTCCCCATTATCTGACTGATTAAAGAGCATGTAAACGCGTTGATCAGATTACTGACAAAATCTGATTTTCCGCAGTTATCAGATTATCAAGTGCATGTAAACACGCTCGAAGACAGATACATATGCGTAAAATATCAGATATTATCACCAGTTTTGAAATCCCACATCAGTGCATCCCTGACAATTTTCTACATATATTTGTGGTGTAGTCATGGCGACCCCTGGGTCACCACCGCTGTAAAGACATCTGAACCATTTCACAGCAAACCACTCTGAATGACTGTTTACATCTCAGCTAGAGCTGGATGACAGCAAAAATCTAATATCGCAATACTTTAAGATATTTTCACGACATGACGCGTCACAAGATTGATTTTTTAGACTTCTGAACAGAGAAAAAGAAACCTACAAAAAATACTGGTCATAAAGCGTGAACAAAATGGTTTTTAGTCAATATGTGGCGGGGTAAACAGAATTTTGCTCTCTGTAAAACGAAACATGCAGTTGGTCAGTTTCTACAAGTACTGATGATATACACAATAAGTTCAAAAAGCATACAGTATTGTAACATAATTAATCACGACATATAGCGTCATACTGCCCAATAACGACATATAGCGTCATACTGCCCAAAAACGACATATAGCGTCATACTGCCCAATAACGACAATAACAACATATAGCGTCATACTGCCCAATAACGACATACAGCGTCATACTTCCCAATAACGACAATAACGACATATAGCGTCATACTGCCCAATGACGACAATGACATATAGCGTCATACTGCCCAATGACGACAATGACATATAGCGTCATACTGCCCAATGACGACAATGACATACAGCGTCATACTGCCCAATAACGACATACAGCGTCATACTTCCCAATAACGACATATAGCGTCATGCTTCCCAATAACGACATATAGCGTCATACTGCCCAATAATGACAATAACGACATATAGCGTCATACTGCCCAATAACGACAATAACGACATATAGCGTCATACTTCCCAATAACGACATATAGCGTCATACTGCCCAATAACGACATAGCGTCATACTTCCCAATAACGACAATAACGACATATAGCGTCATACTGCCCAATAAAGACATAGCGTCATACTGCCCAATAACGACATATAGCGTCATACTACCCAATAACGACAATAACGACATACAGCGTCATACTGCCCAATAACGACAATGACATATAGCGTCATACTTCCCAATAATGACATATAGCGTCATACTGCCCAATAACGTCAATAACGACATATAGCGTCATACTTCCCAATAACGACAATAACGACATACAGCGTCATACTGCCCAATAACGACATACAGCGTCATACTGCCCAATAACGACAATGACATATAGCGTCATACTGCCCAATAACGACAATGACATATAGCGTCATACTTCCCAATAATGACATATAGCGGCATACTGCCCAATAACGTCAATAACGACATATAGCGTCATACTTCCCAATAACGACAATAACGACATATAGCGTCATACTTCCCAATAACGACAATAACGACATACAGCGTCATACTGCCCAATAACGACATACAGCGTCATACTGCCCAATAACGACATATAGCGTCATACTGCCCAATAACGACATATAGCGTCATACTGCCCAATGACGTCAATAACGACATACAGCGTCATACTGCCCAATAACGTCAATAACGACATACAGAGTCATACTGCCCAATAACGACATATAGCGTCATACTGCCCAATAACGACATATAGCGTCATACTGCCCAATAACGACATATAGCGTCATACTGCCCAATAACGACATATAGCGTCATACTGCCCAAAAACGTCAATAACGACATATAGCGTCATACTGCCCAATAACGACATATAGCGTCATACTGCCCAATAACGACATATAGCGTCATACTGCCCAATAACGTCAATAACGACATATAGCGTCATACTGCCCAATAACAACATATAGCGTCATACTGCCCAATAACGACATATAGCGTCATACTGCCCAATAACGTCAATAACGACATATAGCGTCATACTGCCCAATAACGACATACAGCGTCATACTTCCCAATAACGACAATAACGACATATAGCGTCATACTTCCCAATAACGTCAATAACGACATATAGCGTCATACTGCCCAATGACGACAATGACATATAGCGTCATACTGCCCAATGACGTCAATAACGACATATAGCGTCATACTTCCCAATAACGACAATAACGACATATAGCGTCATACTTCCCAATAACGACAATAACGACATACAGCGTCATACTGCCCAATAACGACATATAGCGTCATACTGCCCAATAACGACATATAGCGTCATACTGCCCAATAAAGACATATAGCGTCATACTGCCCAATAACGTCAATAACGACATACAGCGTCATACTGCCCAATAACGACAATAACGACATACAGCGTCATACTGCCCAATAACGTCAATAACGACATACAGCGTCATACTGCCCAATAACGACAATAACGACATATAGCGTCATACTTCCCAATAACGACAATAACGACATATAGCGTCATACTTCCCAATAACGACAATAACGACATACAGCGTCATACTGCCCAATAACGACATATAGCGTCATACTGCCCAATAACGACATATAGCGTCATACTGCCCAATAAAGACATATAGCGTCATACTGCCCAATAACGTCAATAACGACATACAGCGTCATACTGCCCAATAACGACAATAACGACATACAGCGTCATACTGCCCAATAACGACATATAGCGTCATACTGCCCAATAACGACATATAGCGTCATACTGCCCAATAACGTCAATAACGACATATAGCGTCATACTGCCCAATAACGACATATAGCGTCATACTGCCCAATAACGACATACAGCGTCATACTTCCCAATAACGACAATAACGACATATAGCGTCATACTTCCCAATAACGTCAATAACGACATATAGCGTCATACTGCCCAATGACGACAATAACGACATATAGCGTCATACTGCCCAATGACGACAATAACGACATACAGCGTCATGCTGCCCAATGACGACAATAACGACATACAGCGTCATACTGCCCAATAACGTCAATAACGACATATAGCGTCATACTTCCCAATAACGACAATAACGACATACAGCGTCATACTGCCCAATAACGACATATAGCGTCATACTTCCCAATAACGACAATAACAACATATAGCGTCATACTGCCCAATAATGACAATAACGACATATAGCGTCATACTGCCCAATAACGACATACAGCGTCATACTTCCCAATAACGACATACAGCGTCATACTTCCCAATAACGACATATAGCGTCATACTTCCCAATAACGACATATAGCGTCATACTGCCCAATAACGACATATAGCGTCATACTTCCCAATAACGACATATAGCGTCATACTTCCCAATAACGACAATGACATATAGCGTCATACTGCCCAATAACGTCAATAACGAGATACAGCGTCATACTGCCCAATAACGACAATAACGACATACAGCGTCATACTGCCCAATAACGACATATAGCGTCATACTGCCCAATGACGTCAATAACGAGATACAGCGTCATACTGCCCAATAACGTCAATAACGACATATAGCGTCATACTTCCCAATAACGACATATAGCATCATACTGCCCAATGACGTCAATAACGACATACAGCGTCATACTGCCCAATAACGACATATAGCGTCATACTGCCCAATAACGACATCTAGCGTCATACTGCCCAATAACGTCAATAACGACATATAGCGTCATACTTCCCAATAACGACAATAACGACATATAGCGTCATACTGCCCAATAACGTCAATAACGACATATAGCGTCATACTTCCCAATAACGACAATAACGACATACAGCGTCATACTGCCCAATAACGACATACAGCGTCATACTGCCCAATAACGACAATAACGACATACAGCGTCATACTGCCCAATAACGACAATAACGACATACAGCGTCATACTGCCCAATAACGACATATAGCGTCATACTGCCCAATGACGTCAATAACGACATACAGCGTCATACTGCCCAATAACGACATATAGCGTCATACTGCCCAATGACGTCAATAACGACATACAGCGTCATACTGCCCAATAACGACATATAGCGTCATACTGCCCAATGACGTCAATAACGACATACAGCGTCATACTGCCCAATAACGACAATAACGACATATAGCGTCATACTGCCCAATAACGTCATACAGCGTCATACTGCCCAATAACGACATATAGCGTCATACTTCCCAATAACGACAATGACATATAGCGTCATACTGCCCAATAACGTCAATAACGAGATACAGCGTCATACTGCCCAATAACGACAATAACGACATACAGCGTCATACTGCCCAATAACGACATATAGCGTCATACTGCCCAATGACGTCAATAACGAGATACAGCGTCATACTGCCCAATAACGTCAATAACGACATACAGCGTCATACTGCCCAATAACGACAATAACAACATATAGCGTCATACTGCCCAATAACGACATATAGCGTCATACTGCCCAATAACGACAATAACGACATAGCGTCTTACTTCCCAATAACGACATATAGCATCATACTGCCCAATGACGTCAATAACGACATACAGCGTCATACTGCCCAATAACGACATATAGCGTCATACTGCCCAATAACGACATATAGCGTCATACTGCCCAATAACGTCAATAACGACATATAGCGTCATACTTCCCAATAACGACAATAACGACATATAGCATCATACTGCCCAATAAAGACATAGCGTCATACTTCCCAATAACGACAATAACGACATACAGCGTCATACTGCCCAATAACGACATACAGCGTCATACTGCCCAATAACGACAATAACGACATACAGCGTCATACTGCCCAATAACGACATATAGCGTCATACTGCCCAATAACGACATATAGCGTCATACTGCCCAATAACGACATATAGCGTCATACTGCCCAATAACGACAATAACGACATATAGCGCCATACTGCCCAATAACGACAATAACGACATATAGCGTCATACTTCCCAATAACGACATATAGCGTCATACTGCCCAATAACGACATATAGCGTCATACTGCCCAATAACGACATATAGCGTCATACTGCCCAATAACGTCAATAACGACATATAGCGTCATACTGCCCAATGACGACAATGACATATAGCGTCATACTGCCCAATGACGACAATAACGACATACAGCGTCATGCTGCCCAATGACGACAATAACGACATACAGCGTCATACTGCCCAATGACGACAATAACGACATATAGCGTCATACTGCCCAATAATGTCAATAACGACATATAGCGTCATACTTCCCAATAACGACATACAGCGTCATACTGCCCAATAACGACATATAGCGTCATACTTCCCAATAACGTCAATAACGACATATAGCGTCATACTGCCCAATAATGACAATAACGACATATAGCGTCATACTGCCCAATAACGACATACAGCGTCATACTTCCCAATAACGACATACAGCGTCATACTTCCCAATAACGACATACAGCGTCATACTTCCCAATAACGACATATAGCGTCATACTGCCCAATAACGACATATAGCGTCATACTGCCCAATAACGACATATAGCGTCATACTGCCCAATAACGACAATAACGACATACAGCGTCATACTGCCCAATAACGACATACAGCGTCATACTGCCCAATAACGACATATAGCGTCATACTGCCCAATAACGACATATAGCGTCATACTGCCCAATAACGACATATAGCGTCATACTGCCCAATAACGACAATAACGACATATAGCGTCATACTGCCCAATAACGACATATAGCGCCATACTGCCCAATAACGACAATAACGACATATAGCGTCATACTTCCCAATAACGACATACAGCGTCATACTGCCCAATAACGACATACAGCGTCATACTGCCCAATAACGACATACAGCGTCATACTGCCCAATAACGACATATAGCGTCATACTGCCCAATAACGACATACAGCGTCATACTGCCCAATAACGACATATAGCGTCATACTGCCCAATAACGACAATAACGACATATAGCGTCATACTGCCCAATAACGACAATAACGACATATAGCGCCATACTGCCCAATAACGACATATAGCGTCATACTGCCCAATAACGACAATAACGACATATAGCGTCATACTGCCCAATAACGACATATAGCGTCATACTGCCCAATAACGACAATAACGACATATAGCGCCATACTGCCCAATAACGACAATAACGACATATAGCGTCATACTTCCCAATAACGACATATAGCGTCATACTTCCCAATAATGACATATAGCGCCATACTGCCCAATAACGACAATAACGACATATAGCGTCATACTTCCCAATAACGACATACAGCGTCATACTGCCCAATAACGACATACAGCGTCATACTGCCCAATAACGACAATAACGACATAACGTCTTACTTCCCAATAACGACATATAGCGTCATACTGCCCAATAACGACATATAGCGTCATACTGCCCAATAACGACAATAACGACATAACGTCTTACTTCCCAATAACGACATATAGCGTCATACTTCCCAATAACGACATATAGCGTCATACTTCCCAATAACGACATATAGCGTCATACTGCCCAATGACGTCAATAACGACATACAGCGTCATACTGCCCAATAACGACATATAGCGTCATACTGCCCAATAACGTCAATAACGACATATAGCGTCATACTGCCCAATAACGTCAATAACGACATATAGCGTCATACTGCCCAATGACGACAATAACGACATACAGCGTCATACTGCCCAATAACGTCAATAACGACATATAGCGTCATACTGCCCAATAACGACATACAGCGTCATACTTCCCAATAACGTCAATAACGACATATAGCGTCATACTGCCCAATAATGACAATAACGACATACAGCGTCATACTGCCCAATAACGACATATAGCGTCATACTGCCCAATAACGTCAATAACGACATATAGCGTCATACTGCCCAATAATGACAATAACGACATACAGCGTCATACTGCCCAATAACGACATATAGCGTCATACTTCCCAATAACGTCAATAACGACATATAGCGTCATACTGCCCAATAATGACAATAACGACATATAGCGTCATACTGCCCAATAACGACATATAGCGTCATACTTCCCAATAACGACATATAGCGTCATACTTCCCAATAACGACATATAGCGTCATACTGCCCAATAACGACAATGACATATAGCGTCATACTGCCCAATAACGTCAATAACGAGATACAGCGTCATACTGCCCAATAACGACAATAACGACATAGGGCGTCTTACTTCCCAATAACGACATATAGCGTCATACTGCCCAATGACGTCAATAACGAGATACAGCGTCATACTGCCCAATAACGACAATAACGACATACAGCGTCATACTGCCCAATAACGACATATTGCGTCATACTGCCCAATAACGTCAATAACGACATACAGCGTCATACTGCCCAATAACGACATATAGTGTCATACTGCCCAATAACGACAATAACGACATACAGCGTCATACTGCCCAATAACGACATATAGCGTCATACTGCCCAATAACGTCAATAACGACATAGCGTCTTACTTCCCAATAACGACATATAGCGTCATACTTCCCAATAACGACATATAGCGTCATACTGCCCAATAACGACATATAGCGTCATACTGCCCAATAACGACAATAACGACATAGCGTCTTACTTCCCAATAACGACATATAGCGTCATACTGCCCAATAACGTCATATAGCGTCATACTGCCCAATAACGTCAATAACGACATATAGCGTCATACTGCCCAATAACGACAATAACGACATAGCGTCTTACTTCCCAATAACGACATATAGCGTCATACTGCCCAATGACGTCAATAACGACATACAGCGTCATACTGCCCAATAACGACATATAGCGTCATACTGCCCAATAACGACATATAGCGTCATACTGCCCAATAACGACATATAGTGTCATACTGCCCAATAACGTCAATAACGACATATAGCGTCATACTGCCCAATAACGTCAATAACGACATATAGCGTCATACTGCCCAATAAAGACATAGCGTCATACTGCCCAATAACGACATATAGCGTCATACTACCCAATAACGACAATAACGACATACAGCGTCATACTTCCCAATAACGACAATAACGACATACAGCGTCATACTTCAGTGAAATTCCATTTCACATAATATCTAATGGGCCTTTGACACTGCATGACCCATTATTATCAATAAACATGGACACAACCATGGACAAAACTCTGGCTTCTACGGTTTACAGCTGTGAAACTAACTTTTGTCCATCCAGTGCTCTTGCATGATGCTCACTTCTATTTGTGTCCGTGGGAAGCTGAATCTTCAGGACTGAGACACAAGCGCTACTACAGGAGAAGTGAAAGAAGCCACCACACAAAACAGAACACAACAGAAAGTAGACTACACAAAAGCACAGGGCCACAGAGGTACTGACCGACGTCCATCTGTCTTTGGTTCTCTTTCTCTATGCATATTTGATGCACCAATACAGACGGCCTGGCGGGGATAGCAATCCACGCTCTGACCACACAGAGAGTCTCAGAGCACCTCACAACAGCAAAGAGTCTCAGAGACCTCTCTGACCTCTCGCAGCTCTAATAACACACACTGGGACAAAGATGATGATGATCATGATGATGATGAGTCTGCTTGTTGTTCTGTATTATGATCGATGCTCTAAAGTTCTGTGGAGAGTTTCCAAAAAGTTTCCCAACATCCACTCTGCCGTCTCTCTGAAAAGGTCATCGATTTCATTGATCTCAGTGATGAAAAGATGAAGATGGTGGAGCCTGCACATTTGCACCTGCTGCAGTCATACCCACCCTGTGCTGCATTTTATTTATTTTTATTTACAGGGGGTGCTGCCTATGTACAATGCCGTGCAAGACGAGTAATACGTAATATTCATAACTCGTGAAGCAAGCGATGCTCTAAAACCAGAAGAAACGGAGTGATGATACAAGCAACAGTCACAGTAACATTGCGCTGTATAACAATAATAAGGTATGCCAAGGTTTTTAAAAACGATTGTTATTTCATATGTATGACATATTTAATTTCTATTCCGGGTCTGAACTAGAGGTCTGTTATTTATCCCGCTCCCACCTGCAGTCCTGTATAACTGGTTTCCATCTGCATTACTCATGACTGAAAATGACTGCGGTAGGTTAGACTTCTTGGCTTTTTGTGTGTTCACCATTCTTAAAAGCAATTTCTACAATTGTGTCTGTCTGGCTGTCTTAAGGCTCTGCTGTTTCTGCAGCCTACAAGAACAACTTGCACGTTGTTTATTTGATTGATTCCTTCACAACTTTAGAATGAGTTCATTACCTTGTTTTGTTGTTATACAGTATTTATATATACACAAGTTTTTCAGTAAGTCTTATTTTATTTCGGCTATTCTTCAAATTATTTTTCTACATGAATGTGTTGTCCCGTTCCTGCCCACGCTGGGCTGGGTACCCGTCCACAACACTGAAAATTAGCCCTGCGATACAAGATATGGTGGTTGGTCCAGACCTCTAGTCTGAACGATGAAATAAACAGATTTTAGCAGGTCACTGTTAGCGTCAGTACGTCAGAAAAAATTAGACTGATAAAAGCTCAGTAATAAGAGCTACACAAATCGAAGACAGTTTCAATTTCAGTTTTCACCCCAATCAATCAATCACTCAACTCTCCACTCTGAGATATTGTTATTTGAGCTTCAGTTGGTTGGAACCAAGCCTGTGCTGTGCTGTGTGTTAGCCCTGCTAACTAAGCTATCGCAAGCTTAGCCAAAATGGAATGGTCCCAAAAACCACACTCCTTTTTTTTGTGACTCTCCTAATGAGACGGAGTGCTGGATGTCAACAAATTACTGTAACTGTTGTAAATAAATTTCACAAGATGTCAGAGCGCAGCCACATGACAAAGACCTTGTTTTTAACCTATCCATGATAGAGGAGTTCCATAATATTGAAAAATTAAAACGTTGGACATTCATCTGCACTGCAAATATTAGCGATCCACCAATACAACATTAGAAGTGTCTGTTTTTAAGAACATGCGCTACTAATTAAGATAGTACACAGAGTATCCTACTTAGAATGAAGTAACTGTTAGTGTAAACATTGTAGCTTGTGATGTACTTTAACAAATAAACCATTAAAATCTAGATGACTTTTCAATGAAAATGCATTAGCTAGATACGCTACATTAATTAGATCAAGAGTTTTGTTCCACGTCAGAAAAGAGCTTCTGCACAGCTGTAAGCAAAGTATGTTTCATAGTTTTGATCCTCGTCTGTCTCAGCAGGAATCACATCCGAGGCTAATGCACCTGAGCACCTCACACTTGAAATCAGCCAGTCAGCTTGCGACTGGCTGATTGAGCTGTAGTTGAATATCCTCTAAAGCCAGACAGACTGGAGTTTAATAAATATTGTTGTTTGGTGATTCAGACTGTATGTTTGGATACATCTACAGGCAAAGCCTATGATTTATATACTCACACTGTACGAAAAAGCAGTCTAATTGACAATTATCAATAAAACTGATTCAGAATAAAAAGGTGTGCACTTGTTTGTAGCATCAGCGAGCATCAGATGTTGGTATCTGCGAATTGTTATATAAGCATATACATGAGTAAATAAGTGTAGTATTGGCCCGATACCTGATAACAGTATTGGTATCAATGCATCCCTATAAAAATGTAAACCTATTTAGCTAGAATTTTCCTAATAAATGAATTTGATGTAAAAATGACATTTTAATTTGGCAAATAATAAAAAATGTGTCATATTCTGAATTATGTTTGGTTAAATCTCTACAGTGTAACAAATTTTTATGCAAAAAACCCAAACTGATGGGCAATGACCCCCTACTAGTATTACCACAGCAGGGTTAAAGCCACTGCAACACAAAGTGTAGGGTGTGACTTTGGTCCACAGATTAATCAATTATAGAAGTAACAAATGCAATCCTATTTATTTCTTCCCAATTTGTATTTGTTTTGTGGATTTACAGTCCCTGCTAAGACAAAAGCTCAACTCCCAATGGGTATTTTTGTTGTTTTTCATTTCTCGAAACAATTAGAAAATCATCAGCCGCCTTTTATACTGTGTCAAACTTTCACAATGGACATGCTCCAAGGTCACTTGAATAAATTACATAATCCAAAATAATTCTCAATCAGAAAGTAAAAATGTTTTTTTCATCCCCAGTAAAGTTACGTTTCTGGAGATACGATGTTCTGAAAGCAACGATATGCAACTGAACCTGGCCAATAAAGTTTGTGATTGTGACTCTGTGGTGTGATGTAGCATTAGCGCAATGCAGGACCAGTTCAGTGGACATGATCTTTAAAGGGTTGTGCTACTGCCCTACTGATGTCCTCAGCTCACTCGGACAAAGTCAATATGCAGAGAGGGAGGGAGAGTGTGACGTGAGAGAGAACAGAATACTTTGCTGAAGGGTGGGGGTGAGAGGGGGGGGTTGAAACAGTGCTGCAACTCCTACCCTGTTCAAAAGAGAACATACAGTGGCTGAAACCGTATGCGTCCCTATGGACTGAACAACACGGAAGTGACATATTTGCTCTACAAGGACGATCAGAACCCACTGGAGGATCACTGTCAGAACACACACACACACACACACACACACACATAAATAAATAATTAAAATGCATGCACTATGCACACCAGATCAGGCATAACATTTTGACCACCTCCTTGTTTCTACACTCATTGTCCATTTTATCAGCTCCACTTACTCTATAGGTGCACTTTGTAGTTCTACAGTTACAGACTGTAGTCCATCTGTTTCTCTGATACTTTGTTAGCCCCTTTTTCCCCTGTTCTTCAGTGGTCAGGACCCCCATGGCCCTTAACAGAGCAGGCACTATTTTGGTGTTGGATCATTCTCAGCACTGCAGTAACACTGACATGGTGGTGGTGTGTTAGTGTGTCTTGCGCTGGTCTGAGTGGATCAGACACAGCAGCGCTGATGAGTTTTAAACACTTCAGTGTCACTGCTGGACTGAGAATAGTCCATCAACCAAAAATATCTAGACAACAGCGTCCTGTGACCACTGATGAAGGACTAGAGGATGACCATCTACAAGGTGGACTGACAAGGTAGGAGTGTCTAATAGAGTGGACAGTGAATGTTTAAAAACTCCAGCAGCACTGCTGTGTCTGATCCAATCAGACCAGCACAACACACACTAACACACCACCACAACATCAGTGTTGAGAATGATCCACCACTCAAACAGTACCTGCTCTGTGAGGGTCCATGGGGTCCTGACCACTGGGCTAACAAAGTATCAGAGAAACAGATGGACTACAGTCTGTAATTGTAGAACTACAAAGTGCACCTATAGAGTAAGTGGAGCTGATAAAACGACAACGAGCATAGAAACAAGGTCATAAATGTTATGCCTGGTCTGTGTACGTATACACATGTATGTGTTCCCCTAGAACTCTCTACAAGAACCACAGTACACTGAAATACTCTCAAACCCCAAACACCCAACCCTAAAACCCACCCTCAGTCAGCTGCTTCTGAAAGTAATTAACCTACTGACCTCTAACAACAACGCACAGCAGCCTCAGAGCAGCAATGCTGACTGAAGGCAAATTCGAGCAAATCAAATTATCAGACAGAGCAAAAAAAAAAAAAAAAAGCACATATTTGGAACAATGACATCGAAAAACATTCCAAAACACAGCGTCACTGAGCCGGGACATGAGAACGCACCAGAGCAGAGACACAAAGTAGAGAGCGAGCCAAAACACATACAGGTCCAGCCATAGAAAAGGACAGATAAACACCAGCAAACAAAACAAAAGACTCAGACAGATAAGACCACGTGACAACCTAAAACCACACAAGTGTTTTCTGTCAGTGTGAAAGTGAACAGTGTAGAAGAAAGACCAGTAACACTTACTGAAGGGTGGCATTCATAAGGTGACACCTACTTAAGCCTTTCATGACAACCAGACAGGGCTGAAAGATGCATCGTTTTTATATCGAAATTGCAATTTAAGACAATGCAAATTTTCAAAACACAAGAGCTGTAAGTTTCTTTAATTATAGCAGACACTCTGTTATATAGTTCAAGGTTCTTTAAAAAATGGTTCTTTAGAACATAGTCATTCTATACAGAAACATGAACACTCATACTCAGATTCTCAGATTGGAGAATGCCTTGTATGTGGTTCTGTAGAGCATCAAAAAGGGCTGGTACGGTTACTTCCTTGCTTGTTGATATCAAGCTTTACAATAGTAGGATATTTCGGTCCTATAGAGAACTCTTCTCAAAAAGGTTCTATATAGAGCCATATACATCACATTCTCCATGAATATCTGAAGAGCAATTTCACCACGCAGAGAACTTTTTATGCATGCAAAGGGTTGCTGTGTCCTTATGCTTCTACATAGAACCATTGGCTTTACTAAAGAACCCTTGAAGAACCATCTTAAAACATTGTTTTAAGTTTTAACTGAACCCAATGAGAGTTTGTGAACTGCCTGCAGGTAAGTCGGACCAATGAGAGGCAACCAAACCTCCATGTGTTGACATCACAACCAGAACTTGTTGGCAGATTGATACACTACGTTCAGAGGTCGAGCCTCAGAATCTCAATTTGAAAGAAATATAAATCTTCTTCTTTCGGCTGCTCCCTTTAGGGGTCGCCACAGCGGATCATCTGCCTCCATCTTGCCCTATCCATTGCCTCCTCTACTTTCACACCAACCTACACACCACATACACACTAGGGGGCACACTTGCCCAGAGCGGTGGGCAGCCCAATCGGCAGCGCCTGGGGAGCAGTTGGGGGTTAGGTGTCTTGCTCAAGGACACTTCAGTCATGTGCTGTCAGCTCTGGGGATCGAACCAGCGACCTTCCGGTCACAAGACTGGTTCCCTTACCTCCAGCCCATGACTGCCCCCATTTACACTCTTTAATACAATACATTTCTATTTCGCCCCAAAATTCCACTCATTTGTTCACTCTAATGTACCAAAACAGTCAAACATTCATTTTTGCATGCCCATGTTTCAACCCACATCCCTTTAAACTAGATCAAACAGGCTGTTCTTGTTGCTGTGCCTTTAAGAGCAATACATGATATAAACGAGCTCTGGTGTGATTGGACACTCCTTATAACTTCAGAGTGAGTGGGCGGGGCGGGGCTAGGCTGCTGCAGGCCGAGTAGGAACATATACATCAATGCATACATTTTGTGACATCACAAAAACAATGACTTCAAAGCAGCAGCTTAGTCTTCATATCGCTACTGTCCAAACAGCACTCCATAAAGGGAAACTTTACAGGAGAAGGAAAAACGTTCTTAACTTGTAATGGAAGTGAATGGAGAGATATTTATTTCCAAGCAATTTTGGACCATTTCCGTTGGTCTGATGATCATCAAATTTTGACCCAACATAAAGGGCAGCTGCCTTTTTCAGATTATGTCAAAAAGTGAAAAAACAATGAAAATGGATATATGAGGGTTTTGTCTCGAATTGAAAAAGACATTTGGTGACTAACAACGTTTACACACCACAAGACATGGCAATCTGTTTATATATAATCTGTAAATATTGATACCCATAATACACTGAGAAAAGCTACTGCGACATACCATGATGTAATTCATCACAACTTTAAATACCGTCATAGCTGCCAGCCTTTATGTAGGCTCAATTCAGCGGTTAAGCTCTTCAGTGCAGTGCTGTCCGATAGGCATACAGTAGAGCTTAAGGCAGCAGACTAAATGTGTCCAATTCGGAGAGAAGTTTAGTAAATTACGCTTCATCATGGGAGGAGGACCTGCTGCACAAAGTCTCGCAATATCCTGAACAAACAGAACAACTGTTGCAACATCAAATAGCCAGCTAACGTCCAGTCTTTTGTTTCGGGTGCAGGCATGTCTGGGTGGGAATGTGTACAAGTCAACACGCGGAAAACGCTGGGACAGATGTTTAAGAACGACAAAGCCGTCACACACATTAAGCAATGCTGCCGTTGGCTTTATCGCTATAGTTAGCATTAGTGCCCTTCGCTATGATACGCAAGCAGCCCTTACGCGCTTCATGTGCCGACAAAGCCCTTTAAACTGAACCGAGAGTAGAAAGTGAAAGGGAAAGTTCTGAGAGCTAAAATACAACACACTTCCTGTTCCATGTATGGCGTACAGGATGTTAACTTTTTTTTTGTTTTTTTTCTTCCATAAGAAGCTGCCAGTCATGCCAAACTCTGTCAGTAAGGTGTGACAGCAGGCCTGTGTGAGGCCAACTAGACAAGCAACAGGTGTGGTGTGAACGTTACTACACCCAGAGCTAGGGCTGCACGATACATTGTGTTGTCACTGCTATCGTGATGAGTTTCTGCAGTAAACCCATTCTTAGAGCGTCATACATATTTTTGCCAATCTGATTGAGTTTATTCTGATCACAGATGGAGGCCGAGGTGCCTATACGCACACTCCGCTAACCAGTCTGATGAAAATCTTCATTTACATCGGCACTTCCAGGAATCAGATCCACAGTTACATGCGTGGACTAACAATTAGTGTGGACGTTACCGTGACAACATGCATCATGTGATTCCGGTCAGAGTGAGACGAGCAGCAGTGTGTTACCTAAATGTTCAGCTGGCATTTTCATTTGCTCTATACATCCATTTGTAGTAGTTTAAGAGTATAGTATAGTTTAATTTCTTCGCTGTCCAACAAAAACCACTGTCAACTTTTTCAATTTTTTATATTCCTACATCATTTCAACACGCCAGGTGTCCCTTACATCCTGTGAAAATTTCACAATCGATGGACCAATAGAAATGCTCTAAAATCACTTGGAATAAAACCTCTTTACATTAACTTGCATTAAAAGGTAAGAGAGTTTTTTCCTTCTCCTGTAAAGTTAAAATTTTGGAGATGTTTTTCAGCAGCGATTTCTAAGCCCTATTCTATTTAACTGATTATTCACAGGATTACCCAGACAGAAACTGTATTCTGAGTAGCCTCAATCAGACGAGTCTATTGTAATTGAAGGTTATACATGAAAGCGCTTTATTCCGACTGAGCTACTAGTCAAACTATTAGGCTGAATGCAAACATGGCTAATCAGGGCACAGATCAAATGAGCTCATGCGGTGCAAGAGAGACGGCATTACACTTCCGGCCCAAACTGTTAGAAGCCTAACAAGCGCTTCTCTACACTGGGATTAAACACAGCTGCTCTCCCACACAGTTACAAATACCTTAACCATTAGGCTAAACAGCCAGTTACACCTGCAAGGCTCAAAAAAATCCATCCTGAACTACACGTATGTAAAGACATTAGGATAGTTCTCACACCCAGTGTTGTGTTTTAGGTGTGTGAGGCAATAAGTTACTATAACTAACATACTTAATAACTGTACAAAAACAAGTAAATAAGTAAACAAAAATATGTATTTGTTCTTGTGTGCCTGAATAAAAAACAAAAGAAATATTTATCTGTGTTTACAGTTCTGATGTATACAGCAGTTAATATTTCATTTCTTTTCATTTTGCGCAATAGTGAATGATGATTTTGTAATTATGTATTTTTCTGTTTGTTTAATGGAGAGATCAGTCTGTCTGCATATCCAAACAAATATGTCCTTGCTTCACATCCAGTCAGAGGCCCACCAGTTAATAATTCATCACTTCTCATACTATTGTGATATCCAATAGATTTATCCAGCCCTGCATTTACATCAATATTGGACCCAGAACCCTGAAGATTGACATCCAGTGCCTTTTAAGAGGAGAAGTGACCACCTCAAGGGCCCTTTTAGCTGGCATTCCACCTAACCGTGAGGCACGTTGGGCTACAGGGTCACCAACCCTGTTCTCGGTGATCAATCTATGTTCCTGCACAGTGCAGTTCAGTTCCGCCACTAATCTGCTTAATCACACCTACTAATGGATGTCCTGCTTGAGTGGACCAGGTGCATTAAGGTTGGCTGAGAAAGCCCACTGTCCAGCACAGTTCGGCGATTTCCTGCTCAAACTCAGCAAGAAAGCAGGATGGATCACTTACAGGGTCCAAACTCAGGCGAAACTGAGCCATCCTCATTTCAGGTGTCCAGGCTGAATGTAAACACTGTTAATGTCATAATTTTTCACTTGTTTTTATTCACATATATCCGCCTATCCAACCTACGGACGTATAGCCCCACCCACTCGCACTGAAGTTATAAGGAGTGTTTTTTGATTAAGGCACAGTGCAGGGAAGCTAACTCACAAAAATGAATTTACATACAGTTGTATGCAAAAGTTTGAACACCCCCGGAAATATATACATACATACATACACACACTATTATATTCCATTCTATTCTATTTTATAATATTATATATTATGATGCCTGTGCAAAAGTTATGGCACTTAGGCATTCTACTGCATGTCTTACATCTTTTCCAATATGTTGAATTCAGTAAATTTTGCAGGAAATTATTTGTAAAATAATCCACATATTATATAAGTAGAGGACACGTTAACTTATTTTCACCTGACAAAACATGCAAGTCAGTAAACTTGAGCGAGGCTGTTCAAACTTTTTGCACACAACTGCATCTGTCTTGAAGACACAGTAACAAAAACAGTGTGTTTAGTTCTAAGGAAGGAAGAAATGTACATGTAAAAATGAATAAGCGCTTTTTAAGGTGGACCCTCAGGGAAAACAACAACAACATACTAAGAAAAATGTAGGACACTGGCCCTTTAACTCTTAAGTTTGACCAGCAGGAATGCCCCTTATCTCTAAACAGGCTTGACTTTGAGCTTACGATATCCATCTAGAGCAATCCTGCTTTGTGCAATACCCTTCTACTGGTTTAGTGGGTCCCTCCAGAACCTGACTTGGTTACCCCTATGGGCCTGGAGCAGGGTTAGGTGAGTAAGAAGCGGGTCCAGCATGGTAAGACCCCTTAAGGACTGCTAAGACAAACCTCTCCAGAGAAGGCCCTCTAATCTCCAGGACGAGGACCATCAAAGGCCTTTACCTGATCTTGTAGTTGGGCAGCGTGTGCTTCTTCTTGATGACCCTCTTGAGCTGGTTGACAATGATGGACGTGAGCTGGGGCAGGGGCCGGCCCTCGAACTGCGACTTGACCTCAAAGTCGATGAGGGGGTCCTCCAGGAAAGAGAAGGACCAGTGAGTGAAGGGCATGCGGGTGAACTGCAGCCTGAGGCGCCCGGCCACCCGGGTCATCTTCACGAACAGGTAGGCGGACTTGCCGAACACCAGGTCCACGTCGATGGCCAGGTGGAAGCCGCCGTTGTACTCCAGGTCCACCTCGAAGCTCAGCTCCTCCGGAACACCATCCTCATTGGTGGCCACGGGCTTCAATAGCCGGGCAGTCTTGAAGACGGGCACAGAGTTGCCCAGGGAAATCTCACGGAGGCTGAGTCCTTCCAGGAGACGTCCAGCAGTCTTGGTCTGCAGGAGCTCCTCAAACTCCACCCGAATCTTCTTGGTGATCCAGTGGCGCACCACTGGGGTGTCCCGGAGCTCCCGGAACAGAAATAAGAAGATTGCATTGAGGAAGCCGCAGGTTTCTACTCCAGTCTCGCCCTGGGATTGGGATTGGGAATTGGATAGGGATTGAGATGACTGAGATTGGGAGTGGGACTGGGATTGAGGCTGGGACTGAGGCTGTTTTGAGACGTTTCCCTCATGCTGCCTGGATGACGGCGAGGCTTCCTGTTGGTTCTGGCCCTGTTCGCTCGTCTGCTGCTGGTGCTGGTGCTGGAAGTAGTCCCTCAGCGCTGAATCGGCCACGGCTCGACCGTACTGCTCGGCTCTGCTCACGGGCTCCGGGCTCCTCCGGTAAAGCAGCGCCAGTTGCAGCAGCAGCGTCAGCACGGCGCCGGAAAACGCGGAAATCAGTATTAAATAGATCATCTTTTATCGGCTGTCAGCCTCGTCAAATCGACCTGAAGCTTCGCGGATTAATGAGCGCTGGGTTCCACCTGGCCGCTCACAAAGCTGCCATATCATCCGCCTCGTTCCTGGGCTGCGGAGGCGCGCTCTGATTGGACGGAGGCGCTCGACGTCACCATGCGTGATGACGACAGCGGACACAGCGAATCCTGAACTGGTATGTGTTTTATTCCACACCTGTATTCAGACAAGACCCGCCCTTTCTGTGCTACGATTGGCTAGTACGATCGCGTCTCCTGTGATGCGATTGGCTATGATTTTTTTTTTACTTACAAGTCGTCAGGGGTTTTCTGCTTTAAAGGAGAAGTCCACCGATTTTTCTAAATTTCTGTATAAATGAGTTGTTCCGTTTAAAATGCTCCGTTCCTGAAAACCAGAGTTGCTCACTGTGGTGGTGATAGGAACCAGCCGTCGTCTAAAAGCTCCCTTAAAGAAAGTTATTACATGAAAAGATTATGAATCCACTCCCTGATGTCTGAAACATTGTTTTATATACTTGTTTGGAGATTAAAGCATCATTTTTAGGATCTGTACATGGCAGAATGACGCATACAAGGCATGCAACTTGCATTACCTGCAGTTGCACACTGAGTGTTACACAATAGCACTATCTAGTGATGAAAATGAGGATGTAACAGCTCTAACTCATTGACCAACTGGTCTGCTTCACATTACACTATAGAAATGTTGGTATTCAGGCTGCCTTAAAATTTTGATCTAATTAAATTAACAGAACAATAATCTGTGATTTATGCCAATGAATAATTACATTTTTGAAGCAGCCTGGACACTTACTTTAAGTTAAACCCCCCAATAATACACACACACACACACACACACACACACAAAACCTAAACGGCTTATCCTTCTGGGTCGCAAGGAGGGTGTGGGTTCCTATCCCAGCTGTCACTGGGTGGAAGGCAGGATACACTCTGGACAGGTCACCAGTCCATCGCAGGGCACCCCCCCCCCCCCAAAAAAAAAAAAATAATAATAAAGTAAATAATAATAGACAGTTCTAAAAGATGTTTTTCAGATTGATGGAGAATGTATAAGGTGATGCATATTGAACCTTTTTGAGGGTCTGTATAGCACTGAGGAGGGTTCTTCCATTGTAACAGTAGAAGAACCATTTTGGGTCTATATAGAACCCCTTTCAAAAAGGTTCTATATAGAACCATCTACAGCACACTCTCTGTCAATCTGAGGACCTCTTTCATGACGCAAAGAACCTTTAATCGTGCAAAGGGTCCTATGAGTGTTAATGGTTCTGTGTTGTACCATTTTCTTTACTAAAGAACTCTTAAAGAACCATCTGTTGTACATATTCTGTGTGTTGCTTGCTTGTATTTTGTGTATTGTCTGTAAATAATATGTGCATTGTCTGTATATTACTTGTATAGTCTGTATATTTCTTGTATACTGTGTATTTTTGTTTGCATATTGTCTGTAAATTATTTGTACATTGCTCGCAATTGTCTGTAATACTAAAGAGAACCAATGGCTGGAACCAAATTCCTTGCATGTGTCAACAAACTTGGCTAATAAATATGATTCTGATAATAATACACTATTGTTGTTGTTGTTGTTGTTGTTGTTGTTATTGTCAACAAATGATATACATGACTGATATCTATTTAATCTATTTATCTATTTTATCTATTTAAATTGTATGATAAATAAATAAACAAAATGCTAAATGTTTTAAATTGAAAAATGAAACACTGATAGATGACTGCAAAGAAAAGAGTACATAAACAAAGGTGTTGATAATAAGGAATGAGTTACATGAACGAACAAATTGCTGTTGTGGGAAGAAAACCTCGTATGTCCACTTGTGTCGTTTTTTTTTCAGTTTTTAACATAATGTGAAAATGCCTGTTGTCCTTCACATTGTGTGAGAATTTCATTCATAAATGGACCAAAAGTCCATCCATCCATCCATTTTCTAAGCCACTTCTCCCTCAGGGTCGCGGGATGGACCAAAAGTAATGACCCAAAATCACTAGGAGGAAAGTCTGGCTCCATTGACTTTCATTAAAAGTAGAATATGTTTTTTTTGGTTGCTTACCATTTTGGAAATATGAGGTTTTGTTCTGACAACAGCGAAATGCTAGGTGATTAGGGAGATTTCAAACAAGTAAAACTGAAGTGAAGATTATCTCAATAAATATTTAAAGTAAGGCATTTTTTTCTTCGAGGGCTCTTTTGTAAAGGCAATACCTCTATTTAGAAACATTTGCATGTTAAAGGGGTTCTTTGCATGGTGAAATGGTTCTTCAGATTGATGGGGAATGTGCTGTATATGGTTCTATATAGATCAAAACAGTGCTCTGCTTTTGTTACAATATTGAACTTGCAACAACGGAAGAACCTGATGCTACAAAACAGCATTTTCAGTAAGGTTCTATATAGAACCATATACGATACATTTTCCATATAAAGAACCAGTTATTGGTTAAAATGGTTCAATATAAAACTCATGGTTCTAAATAGAACCTTTTCTATTAAACAACTTTTAAATGTGTATGCTGGAATATGCGAGTAATTACGACTTTATTTGGTTTATTCGGCGCTAATAAACTTGTATTTACGGTAAAACACGGCCGCACATGAAGGCTGTCAGCGGAGTTGGTGCTGTAGCTTAACTTAGCCTAACTCCAAAATAATGTCTCAGCCGCCTCCTAAACCGTGGGAAAGACGAATTCCCGGAGCTATAACAGCTCCACTGAACTATCGGTCAGTAACACATTTATACAAATTCTGTATTCATGTCTTAAAACGTATGAAAACAGGACTGTCTTTGCAGGTCTGCTCCTAGCGAGGTGATAGGCCTTGTGTTGTTGTTATGCGTTAGCTTGCTAAGCTAACTGCACTCTTACAGTTTTAGTTCACAGTACGTCAGGTTTTGTTAAAATGAACGCCAGATATTGGTTAATATGAACGTTATGCGAGGCATGAACTCACTGGCATGAAATCATCTAGCTAAAGTGGACGAGGCTGAAAATGGCTTCGTATTTGCCAGGTTCTTGTTCGAATTTTCCCGTTCCACCTTAAATGGTGCAGCAGTTTGCACATTTGCAGTGCGGCAGTTACAAGTAATAGTAAACACTATTTAAGGCAGAACGGGAAAACTCGAATAAGAAGCTGACTTCAGCTTCATCAAAAGTGGTGAATCTGGTGGGTAGCTAGACACCAGTGTGTGGGTGAGTTAAGCTTTATAACCTTTAGCATGCGTTTGCTTGTTAAAGCTTTGTCTGGACACTGAATACTCTGAATAATCACTGTAACTTATGCTCATATTTTCATTACTGGGTGCTATTAGACTTTTGAAGTTTTGTTTGTATTGTATTTGGTCATTAATAATCAGTTTTAGGGCCAAAACTTGTCTAATTGCTATACAAACAGTGACCTTAACCATGCACTCTTGAAAAAACAATTTCTTCAAGGGTTCTTTAGTAAAGGGAATGGTTCTATTTAAAACCTTGATATCTATACAGAACCATTTGAGTGCTGAAATAGTTCTAGGTTGCCGGTTCGATCCCTTGGCTGACAGTCCATGACTGAAGTGCCCTTGAGCAAGGCACCTAACCCCCAATTGCTCCCTGGGTGCCGTGGATAGGGCTGCCCACTGCTCCGGGCAAGTGTGCTCACTGCCCCCTAGTGTGTGTGTTCACTAGTGTGTATGTATGTGGGTGTTTCACTGCACGGATGGGTTAAGTGCAGAGGTCTAATTTCACAGTGTGCAAACACAGTGACAAATGGTTCAATTCATTCTTTGCATTGTGAAATGGTTCTTTAGATCAATGACAAATGTGTAGAACCTTTTTGAAAATGTTTAATGTGACACCAAAAAGTGTCTTACTATTGTTGTGATGTCAAGCATCTAACAATAAAATCACTTGTTTTTGCTATATAGAATCATTTTCGAGAAGGTTGTATATAGAACCATATACCATGTGTTCGCTATCATTCTGAAGAACAAAAAAAACATTTTAAGCATGAAGTCACAGTTCTTAAAAGAACCATTGCCTTTACTATACAAACCTCTTTTTCAAGAGTGTAGCAGTTAAGAGTTGCTAATAACATTTGGTATTTGGTGTACCTGCATTAGGGCTGGGCAAAGTGATAATATTTCTTGTTATTTTGATAAATGACAGTATCTTAGGTTAAGGAACTGGCCCTGTGACTGGAAGGATGCCGGTTCGATCCCCAGTGCCGACAGTCCATGACTGAGGTGTCCTTGAGCAAGACACCTAACCCCAAAATGCTCCCCTGGTGCCATGGATAAGGCTCCCCACCACTCCGTGCAAGTGTGCTCACTGCCCCCTAGTGTGTATGTGGTGTTTTACTTCACGGATGGGTTAAATGTGGAGGTGGAATTTCCCCATTTGGTTGATGATGCTTCTGGGTCCGGTTTTTTTTTTTTTTTTTTTTTTTTTTTTTTTTTTTGAGGGTGAAAAATGACTAGCCTGTTCTAAATGTCTGGTTTGACCTGAAATTAAATCAATGAAATGGTGGTCTCTGACGTTTGCACAACAGAAGTCCATAAAACATCACCATGTGCCGCCACTCCGGTTAGCTCTAGCATTGACTCATCTGGAGGGTCAGCTTTCTTTTCCCAACCTTATCTGACACAAAAAACAAAACCTTCTGACTTACACAGCAGTAACCAAATAATTACTCAGACCTATGATTTTTTTTTTCCCCTCACGATTAACTGTTCATCTGTTATCTGTTCACTAACTCTTATGGATACGTGAATATTAAAATATAAAAAAAATGCATTAGTAGGCAAAGTCCAAATTAGTAAGTCATGTGCGGCCCATATCATTCTGCCATTCATATCTGTGCATTTCAACACTCAGGTCTACAGACTTTGCTGCAGCGTCAGTGGGTGGACCTCCAGCATCAGGCCCACCAATCTTAACACGTGTGCCACCTCCAGTCCCTCCACGGCCTGTCCAGCAGAACTATCGTCCGGCCTACAGCTCCTTCCCCTCCTCCTATAGCCCCTACAGCTATGGTGGAGGCTACAGCCCCTACAGTTACGGCGGATACGGCCTGGGAGGCGGTTTGGGCTACAGCCGCTTCCGTCTGGAGGACGTACCACCCAGCCGCTTTGTCCAGCAGGCGGAGGAGAGCAGCCGGGGCGCATTTCAGTCCATCGAGAGCATTGTGCATGCCTTCTCTTCAGTCAGCATGATGTTGGACGCCACCTTCTCGGCTGTCTACAACAGCTTCCGTGCTGTGCTGGATGTGGCCAACCACTTCTCCCGTCTACGCGTCCACTTCACTAAAGTGCTCTCTGCCTTCGCCTTGGTGCGCACTCTGCGCTACCTTTATCGCCGCATTCAGAGGATTTTGGGATTACGGCCAGACATGGACGCTGAGGATCTGTGGGCGGACAGTGTGGTGACGGCTGCTGGGGCCAGAGGACCAGGCCTGGACGATTCAAGAGCAAACTCTGTGAAGTCTTGGCCCATTTTTTTGTTTCTTGCTGTGGTTTTTGGAGGGCCGTACCTGATCTGGAAGCTGCTAAGATCTGAGGAGAGCGCAGAGGAGAGCGGTCAGTAGAGATGCATCAGCGTGGAACTAAATGACTGCACTGATTATGGAATGTTAAAATCACTTATAATTGATTATAATAGTGAATAAAGTATGCCCTCATCCCTGGTAAAAATAAAATTCCATACGCTTTACTGTGTGGTTTTAGAGCATCTCGTATTTGCAGAAGTAGTGTGATTATCTGCTTGACTGAGTGTTTCTGTGTCCAGGCACTAACTGGGCAAGCGGTGAGGATGACCATGTGGTGGCTCGAGCTGAGTATGATTTCACAGCTGCTTCTGAGGAGGAGATCTCCCTTCAGGCAGGACACATGCTCAGTCTGGCTCCCAAGGGTAGATACATTTATTAACTTGTTTATATTTGATGTCCACTGATTTCCACTACCCTACATTCTTCTTCTACAAGCTGGCCTCTTAAATAGAAACACCTACCTTCTATTTCCATTCACTGGCCACTTTGTTAGAAACACATAACTTTTACTTCCATTCACTAACCACTTTATTAGAAACTCCTACTTTCTACTTCCACTCTCTGGCCACTTTATTAGAAACCCCTGCCTTCTACTCTCATTTACTGGCCATTATATCAGAAACTCCTATCTTCCAGTTCCATTCACTTGACACTTTATGTGAAACACCTACATTGTCCTTCCACTCACTGGCTCCTTTATTAGAAACACCTATCTTCTTCTTCTCACTGGCCACTTTATTAGAAACACCTACCTTGTGCTCCCACTCACTGGCCACTTTATTAGAAGCACTTACTTTGTCCTTCTGTGCACTGGCCACTTTATTAGAATCACCTACATTATAGGTCTAGTGTACAGATGTACCCATCTGTAGCCCATCTTTTGCTGCATATGTTACCCCCAGAATCACTGATCCAGATACTGTTTGTATAGTAGAATTCCAAACACACCTGAGTCTGACTGAGTCTTTATGAGAAGTGAGAGTGAGCTGAGACAGTCCCATCCTATGTCAATGCTGGTATATCTGGATGGCACAGTGATGTAATTGAGGGTGTTGCAGTTGGCACAAATGAACAGGAGAGCAGGTTGGTGATGGTGAGGAGGAGGCCCTGATGGTCAGTCTTCAGCAGGATGGGAGGGCAGTCATTATCTCAGGAAGAATAAACAGACAAAATTAGTTCTGGTCAGGAGTATGACTGTAATAAATATGATTTCCCCCAGAGAGTGGTTGGTGACTCCGGCAGATCTAACTGTAACAGCATAAACTAAAAGGAACAAGGTAGCATAGATATGAGAGTACCCTGAGACACTGGGATCCCCCCACTTCACCGTCAACAAACCTGTGTGATCGTGTGAAGTGGTGGGTCAACAGCACCAACTTCTCAGTTTACCATAAGCCTCTATGCCCATGAACCACTGTCTTTATCTAAAGGCTAATTATCAAAAGCTAAACTAAACAAATATGTTTTCAGTCTAGACTTAAAGGTTGAGACTGTGTCAGAGTCCCAAACATTAACTGGGAGATTATTCCACAATTTGGGGGCTTTGTAAGAAATGGCTCTTCCACCCATTGAAGTGTTCTGAATTTTAGGAACCAGTAGAAAACCAGCATCCTATGATCTGAGTAAGCGAGGCGGTTCATAATGGGAAATACGATCTTGCAGGTACTCTCATGGTGAGAGACCATGCAGGGCTTTATACGTCAATAAGAGAATTTTATAGTCAATATGGAATTTGATAGGAAGCCAGTGTAATGCTGATAAAACAGGGCTGGTGTGATCGTTTTCTGGTTTTAGTGAGTACTCTAGCTGCAGCATTCGGAACTAATTGAAGTTTATTTAGGTTCCTGTTGGACAACAATGCATTACAGTAGTCTAGTCTTGAAGTTATAAAGGCATGTGCCAATTTTTCAGCGTCATATAGGGATAACACATTTCTTAACTTTGAAATGTTTTGGAGGTGAAGAAACGATGTCCTTGTAATAATGCCTATGTGTTGATTAAACTTTAGATCTGAATCAATCGTCACACTAAGATTTTTAGCTACTGAACCAGGTACTACAGAGAAGTCTACAAGATTTAACATTAAATCTGAGCATTTATTCCGAGCAGCCTTTGGTCCAAGAAGGAGAACTTCTGTTTTATCTGGGTTTAAAAGAAGGAAATTCTGCAGCATCCAGTTTCTTATATCCTTTATACAATCTTTTATTTAATCTGGATTTATCTTCTGGTTTGGCTGATATGTACAGCTGTGTATCATCAGCATAGCAGTGGACACATCTATTTCATGTCTGTTTATAACTAAGCCTAATGGTAACATGTATAATGTGAATAACAGAGGACCTAAAACAGAACCTTGTGGAACTCCATATTTCACTTTTGTGTAATTAGATGATACATTATTTAATTGTATGAACTGAAACCGGTTACACTATAGGTTACATTTACTTCTCAAAATGTACAAGAACCTGCTTGCTTTTGTGTTAGCATCATTAAAATAATTTTTTTTTTCACATTTTGTATCCTTGAAGAATATTTGAATAGTCGTTCTAGTGCTCAAAGGTTGTTCCATAGTATTCATATACTCAAAATAGTAACCGATGACTATAATTAGTCATATAATAGTTGAGTAAATGTTTGAGAATAATCGACAGTAGCAGCCCTAACATATTGAGAGTTCTTACAGTCCGCATCTCTTTTTCACCAGAGCAACAGCCGAGGGTGCGTGGCTGGCTGTTGGCCAGTGTGGATGGACAGACCACGGGACTCGTCCCAGCTAATTACGTCAAAGTCCTGGGCAAGCGAAGGGGCAGGAGGCAGGCAGAGCTGGAGAGGCTGGCCCAGATGCAGCAGGGTCAGCAGGTTCTACAGCCAGAACGAGGTCTGGTTACAGCCTCTGCGGGAAGTCCAGACCCGGAAGAGCTGCTGGAGTCTGTGTATACCGAAACACCTGTACCACACACAAACTTATCTAACACTGCTGCCACAGACACTGTGCTGGAGACTGCAGAGAAAATAGATTTATGAGTGTTTATGCACATGTAGGGAGAGTCTGTTTGTGGCTGCGTGAACAACCCGTTCAAGGACATTACGTCTCATCAACAAAAACATTAGCACGCATCTTTTCTTTTTTTAATACATGATAACACATCCCTTTCTCCTCAATAAGAGCCGATATCCCATAAGGATTACACCAGTCTCCTGAGGGAGCACTTGTCTATTCTAGTCTATTCTAGTCTAGTCAAACTGGGTTAACTTTTTAGGCATTTCCTCCCTTCCATCTGCTGTTCCAGATTGAGGGATTGAGGTCCAGTGATTTTGGACAGTCACGTTTTCTCAGTCTATCCCAGTCACAAACAAACACGCTACATTACAATGTGTGAGTCTTGTGTTCTGCTCTGAGTGGACTAGAATGGACACAAAGTGTCTCGGGGGACTGGTGTAATCCATGGTGCAGTTATTGAGGCAGTTGGTGTTTTGCCAAGTATTAGAGAAGAAATTATACTATTTTTTTGTCCAGAGACCTCATGAAAGAGCATCTTTATGTGTGAATAGCTCTGAAAACTCCATCAGTTGGAGAACATTTGGAAACATGGCGATAACTCGACTGGACTGATGATCTTTAAACTTAGAATCAGGGCTGCACGACATGGACAGAATGCTAGTATTGTGATTGTATTGGTGGATGTTCTTCAATACAAGTAAAACAGATGGAGAATCAGTTTTGTGACATGGTTAAAAAATTGGCCTGCATTATTTTGACCACACTAGTTAATGAATGATTCATAAAAATGGGCATAGAAACCCATCTGGGGCTATGATTGGTCAGGATGTACATGCTCTGATTGTTTAGAAGAGTAATTTATAACATCTTGTCATAACAGTACTGCAAAGGCCAATATTGTGACAGTGATTCACAAGTGATACATTATGTAGTCCTAGTTTCATAGAAAGAATCCTTTTAATTTTATTCATATCTATAAATAAAAGTCTAATGTTGACGAAAGGTTAATGTTCAGTGCAAACAAGTGAATGATGGCACTGCTTTTAGTGCAGACCAGTCTGATCTGCTGACAAATTTGGAGAGGAGAATGCAAAAGCAGAATATGTTCTCAAATCTAATCCTGATTATAGCTTTAAAAGGAAAAGCATGTTAGATAAGCAGGTGTTGTCCTGGTTTTAGTATGCCATACTTTATTCATCTAAGTCATCTAAGCTAAGTCCCATTGAATGTAAGTTCTGTTCGGTTCGTTCTCAAGCTTGCTATGCGGTTCAACATTTTGAAGGTCACTTCTGGCATATTTGCAGGTACTGACCTTACATGTAATTTATGTTAATGTAAGAATATCTATCATTGTAGACTTTAAAGTGTATTTCAGCAACAAGAGGTTTGAGTAAATGGGCGTATCGTTCATTATGAGATTTGTTTATTGCTTTTAATGAGAGCATCTCTGGTAAACCTAATAAACTTTTAGATAAAATTCAAATGTTTTCTGTTAATTGATAACTGTTATTGAGAACATGCTTGGGCTAGACTGTGAGGTGGACATTCTGGCTGCCTTTGATAACTGTTCTAATCATGTTTCTGCACAAAAGTAGGCTGTTATGGATTCCAGCAGATTGGAAAGCTCGTGTCTTTTTTCCTTAATTATGTAATGGTTTTGTTTGTGCACTGTTATGGTCTAATAATTAACATACATGTGTAAATATAAGGAATTATTTTGACAATAAAATATTTTCAGAAATCGCCAAGTTGTCCTGTGGTGATTTGCTACTATTTTTGATTGTTTTGAAATTTGAACAATGTTTGCATACTATATAAAATGATTATTTTCTATAAAATGGGCCTTTTAACCTTATGAAGTAAAATCCCAGAGGTTTAATCTAGCTGAACAAATTCATCATGCTGATGAGGGTGACATGCACAAATCTTTACATACAGATCATTTTTAGGCTATTGCAGCTGTGTTATTCTGTAAAATAGATTTGAGCTTTCAGACTGTTGTCAGTTGTTCATAAAATGGGCTCTTTTTGAGAGTGCTAGCACTGATGTGGTGATTTCTTTGTCTTGCATGTACATAAATATCACATTTATACATATAGATTCAATTTATTACTACAACTGGTCATTACAGTGTGATGTAATACAATTGTAAGATGTAAACATTTTATGTTCTGCTTTAGCCCTGTTTGTTGTATGTTTTTAGCTTTGTTGATTCGGATTTGAGAAATAAAATATAATCTTTATTAACAGTAATCACAATTTTGCATAGGCATTTTAAAATGTTTAACGTTATTAATACATTACTATTATTATATTTTATAATATGTGATTTTTTAAAATATTATCAAACAAAGAATACTATTAGGATTTTACTTATTATATATTATTTTCTTACCTTTTTAATTGTAGTTCATGATATTGCTTTTTTATTTTATTGTTTGGGCTCGTATTATGCTTTTTTTGTTTCGCTCGCTTCCGCTGTCGCCTAGCAACGAGGACGCCCCTCGTGAACAAGCTGCACTGCGGCACCGGAAGAGTGATAAAGATCAACAAAACGACGACGTACTAAGCGAGTAGCTCACAAACAACAAACAACAAAACAACAAACAACAAAAACAATAAACTACAGTAATAGCGCAGCGCTGCCAGCGCCGCTGCTGAGCCGCCTTTATGACTCTGTCTGGGTTTGATTGCGTCGCGCAGGTGCTCGACCAATCAGATGCGTTTGGGCGGAGCCTGTGGTTCAGCCGAGCTGCCGGAGACAAGGAGCCAGCAGCCCGATCATCGGCGGATTAAACCGTTAATGTAGCTTTAAACAGCACACCGACGGTTACAGGCACTGAAAACAACGAGCTAGATACAATACACGGCTGTCTGTCAAACATGACTCGTTTTTTAGCCCATTAGGCCCTTAAACTGAGATTTGTGATCACTGATCAATGACGCTATTGACTGAGCCAGCCTGGACCAGGGAGTAACATCATCGCTACAGAAGGGGCACCGAAGGACGAACTAATGTAAGTGACTGATATTGCCTAATGATTCGCCAGCTTCTTGTTCGAATTTACCCGTTCCACCTTAAGTGCTGCAGCATTTAAGGTGGAACGGGAAACCTGGAATAGGAAGCCAGGTTCAGCCTTATTGTATTTCTGCCCCTCTCTTGTATTTGCAGGGTATTGTTTGCTGCAGCGTGTTTCTGATGGCCATCAAATATCATATATCATAAAAGGCTACCGCAGTGTTCTCCACCTGCACTGCAGAGTTTGTTTTCCAGCTCCAGAGCTGTGCGCTGGGAAGGCTGAAGTTAGGGTGATATATGTGCTGGGATGTCACGGAATACGATTATTGGGGAAAATATATTCATCAGAATACAGAAATTAGTAGAATAAAGTATCTGTATTAAGTACAAGTTACATTTTGTAAAGGTGGTAAATGCTTACCCACTACATTTAAAAAAATGACCATCTTTAAAAGAAACACCACAAATACTTGTTTATTAGCTATTCTAAAATCATTCAGTTTAAAGAAGAGCTCAGTAAACAGCTCCTTTACAAACACTGAGGTTCTGTGTCACTGATGGGGCCCACTGTGCTGCAGAAGGGGGGTTTGACTTGGGATTTGGTGGCTGGCTGTGCTCCACAGAATGATCGCAGCTCTGAAGAACATGCACTCTTTGGCAACTTTATCGGAAGCCCCTTCCTTGTAGCTCCACCTTATTGTTGTAAACTTGTTCCTCATCTGTAGATGCATAGATATCCTGTCTAAATATTTTGGGTGGACGGTCCACTCTCAACCCAACAGAGGACACTGACATGTGTAAAAACCCCAGGAACATTGTTATGCTGTGTCTGATACACTCATGCCAGCACCACTCACACTGCCATGTGGACCACCACCCAAATAACAGACTAGTGATGATGAACTGTGCAGCAACAGATGGCCTACAGTGACTGTAACTGTACATCTGCTTGATGAACCTATAAGGTAGGTGTTTCTAATAAGGAGGCCAGTAAGAGAAAGGAAAAGTAGGTGTTTCTAATATAGTGGCCAGTGAGTGGAAGAACAGTGTAGGTTTTTCTAATAAAGCGACCAGTAAGAGAAAGGACAAAGTAGGTGTTTCTAATATAGTGGCCAGTGAGTGGAAGAACAGTGTAGGTTTTTCTAATAAAGCGACCAGTAAGAGAAAGGACAAAGTAGGTGTTTCTAATATAGTGGCCAGTGAGTGGAAGAACAGTGTAGGTTTTTCTAATAAAGCGACCAGTAAGAGAAAGGAAAAGTAGGTGTTTCTAATATAGTGGCCAGTGAGTGGGAGTACAACAACCAATAAAAGAAAGGAAAAGTAGGTGTTTCTAATAAAGTGGCCAGTAAGACAAAGAAAAAAGTATGTTTTTCTAATAAAGTGGCCAGTGAGTGGAAGAACAAAGGGGTGTTTGTAATAAAGTGGCCAGTGAGTGGGTGTAGAAAGTAAGGGTTTTAATGAAGTGACCAGTGAGGAGAAGGGCAAGGTTGGTGTTTCTAATAAAGTGGCCAGCAAGTGGAAGGACAAGGGGATGTTTCTAATAAAGTGGCTAGTAGAAGCAGTAGGAGGTGGGGGTTTCTAATAAAGTGGCCAGTGAGTACATGTTGAATGTAGGGGTTTCTAATAAAGTGACTAGTTAGAAGCAGTAGGAGGTGGGGGTTTCTAATAAAGTGGCCAGTGAGTACATGTTGAATGTAGGTGTTTCTAATAAAGTGACTAGTTAGAAGCAGTAGGAGGTAGGAGTTTCTAATAAAGTGGCCAGTGAGTAAATGTTGAATGTAGGGGTTTCTAATAAAGTGACTAGTTAGAAGCAGTAGGAGGTAGGGGTTTCTAATAAAGTGGCCAGTGAGTACATGTTGAATGTAGGGGTTTCTAATAAAGTGACTAGTTAGAAGCAGTAGGAGGTGGGGGTTTCTAATAAAGTGGCCAGTGAGTACATGTTGAATGTAGGGGTTTCTAATAAAGTGACTAGTTAGAAGCAGTAGGAGGTAGGGGTTTCTAATAAAGTGGCCAGTGAGTACATGTTGAATGTAGGGGTTTCTAATAAAGTGACTAGTTAGAAGCAGTAGGAGGTGGGGGTTTCTAATAAAGTGGCCAGTGAGTACATGTTGAATGTAGGGGTTTCTAATAAAGTGAATGACCGTATTCATCTCTTTTGCATCACATGTCATGAGTTGGGGTGCTGGCTGGTCATGCTGATTAATCCCCATGTAAATACTGTTCCAGATAATGAATCGTCTTTGTTCTGTCAACAATAATTTCCCATATGACAATAACCTCTTGGTGCTGGACATGGTCCTGAGCTCACTATGGGGAGTGCCACAGCCAATCAACTGGGACAACGTTGCCCGGCTTGTTCCTGGCTTCACACCGAAAGAGGTAATGAACCAGTTCTGTTAGAACAGCTAAAGTAATAATTGATACACAGTTTAAACAATTTCCCTTTCCACCAAATATAGTTCAAACAAGAAATGTTTGGTATCTGAGGTTTGTTTAACACTGAAGGCATGAGGCTAACATCTTCATAACAAGTGTTCAAAGCTTATATTCAGTTAGCATGCTGCTAACTGCAGGCCTAAATCATCACACACTCATCTCAAACTATTGAGAGTTGTTAAATAATCTTAAATAGACTTGTTTATGTGGTTTTTGACACTATATTACACTGTTGTCTATAATCGTGGGCTAAAGTATGTCACATAACAGAACACAGCAGTAGCAGCCACCCGGAACACTGAATTTTATCAGTACCTTTGTGTGTCTGTCTGTGTGGAACATGAGCCACCATAGCAGCAGTTTTCTTATATATTTCTAATCTTTTTTTCACAGCCTCCTTAAAATGCAACTTATGCCTGTTTTGAAGGTTCATTAGTTGAACCATGTTTGTTCTTCAGTATTGCAGATGAAATCATTTCAGTTGAAATGTGTATGATATCCAAAACCAAGTATGCCAACGTGTAAACTGTTATTAATTTGATATGAAGAAAGCTGTGATTTATGGCCACCATAAACATTAAGCAAATATTTTATATAAAACTTATTTTAAAAACATAAAAATATACTTATTTATATTCATTAGAAGCAACCCAATTCAAATAAATCCCAAACTAATTTAATTGAATTGTATGAGATTGTATAAGTCCGGGTGACCGGGGTCCTCTCTGTGTGAAGTTTGCATGTTCTCCCCGTGTCTGCGTGGGTTTCCTCTGGGTTCTCCGGTTTCCTCCCACAGTCCAAAGACATGCAGTCAGGCCAATTGCCCCTGGGTCTGAGTGTGTGTGTGATTGTGTATGTTTGTTTGTCTGCCCTGCGATGGACCGGCGACCTGTTCAGGGTGTATCCTGCCTTCCGCCCGATGACTGCTGGGATAGGCTCCAGCACCCCCCCGTGACCCTGAGGGAGAAGCGGCTTAGAGAATGGATGGATGGGTGGATGGATGGATGGATGGATGGATGGATGGATGGATGGATGGATGGCTGGATAAGACCTGTTAGATTTTGCCACTAAATCTCATTAAGAGGCTGTGCGCATGTGCAATAGTAAGGAAACACATCATCAACCAGGAAATCGCTTCAGCTGGCATGGTGGACCTGATATGGCTCTTTTTATTTTTATCTCTTGCCATCAGTGGTGGATGAAGTACACAAATCATGTACGTGAGTTAAAGTAAAGGTAACCAAGGTAAAATATCACTCCAGTAAAAGTTCCTCCCTTTAGACCTCCACTTGAGTAAAAGTACTAAAGTATTTGCCTTTAAATGTACTTAAAAAGTACAAACGTAAAAGTACTAAAAGAGTAATTATGGCTCTAATGGCCTGTTATCATTTTTAAAACAAGAACTAATTTTAGGTGAAAATCCTCCAGCGTCTCTCTTGGTAAACCAGTCTTTTCATAGAACGTCATTAATTAGTGACGCTGACGTCTATTAAAATGATCGTAAGCGCAAAACACTGAAGGCAAACAGTTTCCATCAGGGAGAACCGAGTGGCTCTGAAATCACTTTTTACACACAAGCCAATTTCTTAGTTACGAGTTTAATATAAACTTGTTTTAAACTCAGGATCACAAACGAGTTTCCTTTACTATATTGATCTGTAGGTCTGTGTTCATAAACATAAACCAGCCCAAACTAATTTACTATAAAATGAAATGGTGTTTGTATATGTAAAAAGCTGCGTCAGTCACGACTGCATATGTGGACATATTTCTATATTGTGCTCTATTTTCACAAAGTTAGGTTAGTTCCATCATTTATGTTGAACAGACTCTCCCAAACTTTTACGTTGCTGCGCTGTCGTTGAACCGTGTGCTGCACTGGGTCGGTATGACCAACAGGTCAAAACAAGCTCAGAACAAAGTGACCGCTGTGCCCTGATTGGTGCTCTGGCTCTGCGCTTCTTTTGTTTTGACATTACAGTTTTATACACACAGAAACCAAATGCAATGACAGATTTCACAAAATGTAGTGGAGTGAAAGTAAAAAATCGCTCAAAATGGAAAAACTTTAGTACAGATACACGAAAAAACGACTTAAGTACAGCAACGAATTACAGTTACTTTTTGCCATCCTTTGTTATTCAGTGCAATTGCAATAAAATAGTGATGCGCATTAAATTACTTTGTGTTTTTAATGTTTTTGACCAGATATTAATGTTTCATTTTGCTTATTTTCAGAGAGACTCTAGACAACACCAGTGATCTAGCTAGCTAGCTAGCCTCCTTGCTAGGTCTGCTGTCATGTTAACGGGTACAAAGGGTAGATTAAATAAACAGCCGCAGTGATTTAGTGTGCAGCAGTATATGAAGATGTTTTCCATTCATTTTCAACTCAGTTCATGGTGTTTGTAACTCTAGGTGACCTCGACATGTTAGCATGGTATGAAGTGACTGATAGCCTTAGCTGGCTAACTTGCATGGTGGTTAGCATGAGAGCTGCACCTCAATAGGAAGGTTGTGCACATAAACGTTCGCTTTAATTAGTAGTTCAGTTGAATAGAAATAGGAATTTGATCACAGCTGAAATATAGAAAGTTATGCTTATTTCTGTCACATTAGACTTTAACGTTTACATGTGGATGTTTGTGAATCTAACGTGTTTTGTCATTGAATACATTTACAGAGTCTGAGTAACTGCTGTGAATACAGAAGCTACGATTAACTCTTTAGAAATACATAAACGTTATGTAAAAGAATTGTCCTACAAGTACATGTAATTTAAACGTTATTTGATTCATTCAGGTTTTTTGGACATGATGGAGAAACATCAGTTATAATACCATTTTTACATTGGATTCATCATTTAAATTGAATTGAAAATTGATGTAATTAAAATGCATAAGTTTTAACTTTTGGGCTTTTGGGTGAATGCTGTTACATAACAAATCACATTTTCATTCAGTTTGCATTCTGTTGTTCTCATTTGTGAATAGTGTGCACGCAGGTTCGATGAGCTGAAGAGCACCGGGAGTTTACCCCTAGTGGACGAGCAGTGTAACGCACTGACTGCAGCCAGCAGCTCTCCTTCTGAACCACTGTCCTCTTACATCAGGTCCACCCTATTGGACATTACTGGTGACACGGGGGAACCACAGACCAATCAGGGCACGCTCTCGGTGTCAAGTGAGTCAAAGGGGCAGGACTTGATCAACATTATTACAATGGTGTATTCAAAACCACTGTGTTCATTAAATGATGGATGATAGGTACCTGTCCACACTGCTCTTCAATGGTCAGGACACTGTTCATCAGTGGTCACAGGATGCTGTTGACTGGATATTTTGCTTAGTGGACTGTTCTCAGTCCAGCAGTGACACTGAGGGGTTTAAGAATGATATATTGAAAGACCTTTTTTGATCCTGAAGGGAAATTGCAGGTGTTTTTTAAATTAGAGTATAAAACATTAAAACTTTGAAAGTTTAATTTTGTTTTAGGTTTAAAGTTTAACTGTAAGTTTTAGCTTTGTTTTAAAATGCAAGTTTTTAACTTTTAAAGTTAAAAACAAAATTTATATGGTGGAAAGCATATTTACTGCATATATGAATGTGAAAAATCAGTCAGAATGTGTTTGATGAAATGTTAAAGTGGACTCCTCCTAAAGTGTTCACTGTGTTCCTCCTCAGGCCTGAGTACAAAGCCTGCTGTCAGAGGAGCCAGCGCTGATAACGAGAGCACAGCGGCCACTGAGGAGCGAGAAAAGGAGGATGGAGGAAAAAGGTGCTATATCTATTCATAGCACATTCCGGCATTTTCTTAACTGTCTCAGGGAATTCTAGGCTTAATGATTTCTGTCAAATAAAAAAAATATTTTTTGGCAAAAAAACAAAAGGGTTAAAATCTTTAAACACCCAACAGAAAATTGTCCAATCAGAATTGTTTTCCTGTATTTTCTAGGTATACACAGCCAAGTTAGCTCTCCCATTGCTTAGGACTTCAGGAGCTGGACTGAAGACCTAACATTTCAGATTAACCTCTAACATAATTTGCAACAGGCAGTTTCTCTTTGCTTTTTTGTCAGCTGACTAGCAGTCTGCACGCTAATCTTCAGGGACAAATGTTGGTGAATTAGCAGTTCTACATTAACTCCAACTTTTAAGACCATTTACTGTTAAAACTGTGTTTGAACGATCAGTAGAAATGTATTTTACTGCAAAGGAGGATTGTTTTATTTTTACTGGAAGTTCTAGATACACAGACTGTGAATACGAGTCATAATCTCAGCAGTGTTCCAGTTCATTGTTAGGAATGAAAAACAGCTGTGGCGGCTCTATGCCAGGACTCTCAGATATATGGTACTGTCTGTTACAACCTTCAGATGGCTGTGTTTCATCTAAAACATCTAAAATGTTCAGGTGAATTGCTGTTAGCTCAGTGATGGAATACTATTAGAAACCCATAGCGGTGCTAGCAGAAATTTGCATGTGTCTTGGCTTGACTGGGCTTTGACATTTATGGGCCGAGCTGAAGGCCCAGCACTAATCACATTCCACCACAGCATTAACTATTACTCTTTGGTCGTGCTCCTCAGCCCTACCATGGTGATCCACGTATGTGACGAAGCGAAGAACCTGAAGCAGGATTTCTCATGTCCACGCGACCTGCTGGTGAGGGAGATGCGCTATTTTGCAGAGTATCTGTCAGTGGATGCTCAGCGATGGGAGGAGGTGGACATCTCGGTCCACTGCGACGTGCAGATATTTGACTGGCTTATGAACTATGTCAAGAGAAACTCGGCTGACCACGAACTGGGGAAACATGTGGAAAAACCCAAACTAGGTCAGTTATACTGGACATTACTGCGAATGTTTGCTGAGTCATTTGCCCTGTACGTGTTTGCTGAGTAGGGCTGCAACTAACTGTGACTATGATTCATTAATTAATTGATTATTAATTTTTAATAATCTACAGTCTGTCGGAATGACTGTGTGGATCATATGAACATTATAGAGCGCTTTTTAAATGAAACAGTAGAAGCCATACCACCCCCTACAGTTCATGTAGTGTATTACAGTCTGTCAGAATAACTGTGTGGATCATATGAACATTATAGAGCGCTTTTTAAATGAAACAGTAGAAGCCATACCACCCCCTACAGTTCATGTAGTGTATTACAGTCTGTCAGAATAACTGTGTGGATCATATGAACATTATAGAGCGCTTTTTAAATGAAACAGTAGAAGCCATACCGCCCCCTACAGTTCATGTAGTGTATTACAGTCTGTCAGAATAACTGTGTGGATCATATGAACATTATAGAGCGCTTTTTAAATGAAACAGTAGAAGCCATACCACCCCCTACAGTTCATGTAGTGTATTACAGTCTGTCAGAATAACTGTGTGGATCATATGAACATTATAGAGCGCTTTTTAAATGAAACAGTAGAAGCCATACCGCCCCCTACAGTTCATGTAGTGTATCACAGTCTGTCAGAATGACTGTGTGGATCATATGAACATTATAGAGCGCTTTTGTTTTGAATTATACAATGTATCAATGTTTTTCCTTAATCTGGAAAATCATCCAAAACCCTTTCTTGGAAACTACTTGTTGCAGCCCTACTGCTGAGATGATTGATGCTATGGGTGCCTGATGACCGACATGTCTGAATGATGAGCTTTTTCTTTATGTGTGGTGGTGAATGTTGGTGTGTGGTTGTTGGTTTGGCCGTTTGTGAAGTGGTTTGGTCATGCTGTGTCGTGTTCGGTGTTTGGTTTCAGAGCCCAGCAATGTCATCTCTATCCTGATCTCGTCCGAGTTCTTGAAGATGGACACTTTAGTAAGTGTGCATACTTTAGTAAGCATGTGTTAATGTGAATACTTAAAGCTTCAACCACAGATTGTGCCTCTGTCAACACACTTCATTCACACATACGTGCAACCTACAACTTACATACAACGGGTTTTATTAAGGGCATTTCTATTGTCGCTGTAGCCTGAAAAGTAGGCTGCTAGTTGTTCCTGGTTGGGGCTTTAAGTGAGGATTTAAAGACTTAATTGTGGATACTTTAGTACAGTATAGATACTATTGGATTTGCTTGTGCAGGCATGTCAGACTGGTGACCTTCTGGGCCAAAGTACTGCAGATGTTAGCATTTACCCTCATATAACACACTGAATTCAGTTCATGAAGGCCTTGCCAATTAGCTGATCAGCTGAATCAGGTGTACTTAATGAGGTAGCATGCTGAAGCCTCCAGAGTTTTGGCCCATGAGGACTGGAGCCTGACCTGTGTGCTGGAGTGATTGTGAATATGTGAGTAAATATAGCGCTGGGTATCTGTGTGGTGTGGTCAGAGCATGCTGCATGGCCAGTGTTATGCTTATAGTTGCACCTGGAGTTGCAGAGTCATACGCAAAAGTTTGAACACCCCGGTCAAGTGCCATGAATATGACATTTTTCTGCAAATTTTAAAGCATGATTTGTATTTATTTGCTAAGTTTAACATTTTGGGAAAAAAATATAAAATATAAAGTGTGTCATAATTTTTGCACAGGCGATATTATGATTTTATTATATTTTTCCCACCTATAAGTTAAATTAAACAAATAAACTATAGTTGTGCATTAAAATGTGCAGAAGAGTGTTCTCTGTAGAGGACGTGTTCGTTTATTTCACTTACAAAATTAACAAAACATCATCCAAAACATTCGTCCAGGGGCACAAAACATTCATCCAGGGGCGCAAATGCAGCTAACGCTGAATCAGAGATAGTAGAAAGTAGATAGTAGTGCTAACTGGTCCCTATTAGCATGTTTCAGCCCTCAGGTGGTGCAACCTTGCAATGGCCTTATTGTCGGGCCTCATCAGTCGCAATCGTGAATTTCAGGGTGAGCAGCAGTGAAACTGGATTCAAAGACCAGCGAGCTTGTTTTGGGTCAGACCCCACTCAGGGCAGGGCAAGCTGAGTCCATCAGCTGAAGCTCAGGGCTGTAAATGCTGTGCTGCTCTCTCTGACCTTCAGGTAGAGGAGTGTGTCCAGTACTGTCACAAACAAATGAGCGCCATCGTGGCCACGCCATGCAACATGAGCTGCATCAACAGCAACCTGGCCAGCCGCATCGCTCTGCTCTTCACACACAACCAGGCCGACGACATCAAGGACAAGAAGGACAAGTTCAAAAGGTCAGTAACTGCTATTCATGTTTTTTCCTCACTGAATTGGTCCCATTGTAAATCAAAGCGTAACTGCTTGATTTCACTGCCTGTTGCTAATTATGTTAGAGGTTAATCTGAAATGTTAGGTCTTCAGTCCAGCTCCTGAATTATCTTCTATGAAGTATCTAGTATGAATTATTCTATATCTAGTATGAATTACTCAATGATTGCTGTCATTCAGTTGTCCCTCAATTTTTACATATTATTTTATTAACTACTATGTTATTGTGTAACTACCCTGAATTTTTCAGTAACTACTATGAATTATTCAGTAACTACTATGAATTATTTCAAAAAATACTATTCATTATTCAGTATCTACCTTAATTTTTTTCAGTAACTACTGTGAGTTATTCAGCATCTACTATGAATCATTTCAATAACTACTATTAATTATTCAGTATCTACCCTGAATTTTTCAGTAACTACTATGAATTCTTCTGTAGTTTCTATGAATTATTCAATAACTACTATTAATTATTCAGTATCTACCCTGAATTTTTCAGTAACTACTATGAATTCTTCTGTAGTTTCTATGAATTATTCAATAACTACTATTAATTATTCAGTATCTACCTTGAATTATTATTATTCAGTATCTACTTTTAAATTATGCAGTTACTACTATGAATTATTCAGTAAGTGATTAGGTGTGGGCCCACATACTCACCCTTTAAAGGGTTAATATAATTTGTTGTGTTTCTTTGCCTCTTTTGTTTCCAGTAAGTTGTTCCAGAAGAAGATTGAGAAGCTGTTTGATCCTGACTATGAAAATCCTGACTCTCCAGGAAAAGCTGCCACGCTCTACAGGTCAGACACTTTTTATATAACATAAGATATGACTTCACTCTGCTCTCATGAGAAAACCTTCTCCAGTTCTGTATTATTTTGTAGATTATATCTAGCACCACATAGTAAAGTGTAGTTTTGATGCTACATACAAATTAATACACATCTACGAATAGACAGCAGGCAGAACGTGTAAAAGATAAAGGCTGATAAAAGCAGAACTCTCTCTCTCTCTCTCTCTCTCTCTCTCTCTCTCTCTCTCCACAGGTGTGGTCTTTGCCTTAAGCTTCTGACCAAAGACACTGAAAGGAGGATCTCTTGTGTTCCGGGCAAAATTAACATAAACTCTCAAGGGAACATCGTCTACACACACAGCCGGTACTTACACAGCACATCGCAGAGCACCGAAAGCCGATCGATCTCACCTGGGCTCATCCTAGAACACAGTCGGACTCTCTTTTTGTTTAGAACGATGTCATGCTTAAATGGATCTTTGCATGGCGTTTTCAGGGTTTTCAGATTGAAGTAGAATGTGCTATATATGGTTCTATATAGAACCTATGGCTCCCTTTTTGGTGCTATCTTGAAACATTTTCATCTTCAGTACATTCTCCATCAGTCTGAATAACCCTTCCAATAAGCAAAGATCCCTTTTATAATGCAAAGGGTTCTTTGAGTGTTCATGAATATATATAGAGTGTTCATTTATTTTAGAACCATTTGTCACTGTGTTTGCACACTGTGAAATTAGACCTCTGCATTTAACCCATCCATACAGTGAAACACCCACATACATACACACTAGTGAACTCACACACTTGCCCAGAGCAGTGGGCAGCCCTATCCACTGGGAGTGGGGGTTAGGTGCCTAGCTCAAGGACACCTCAGTCATGGACTGTCAGCCGAGGGAATTAAACCGGCAACCTTCCGGTCACAGGGCTGGTTCCCTAACCTCCAGCCCATGACTGCCCAGCAAAGGGTAAAGGGTTTAGTAAAGGGTTCTTTACTAAAGAACCCTTGAAAAACCATCCGTTCTTAGTGTACTGTCTCTAGATATTGATGACTGTGGATTTCTCCTCTCAGACATAAAGGCTGGGACATCCATGACTTTCTGAACAGCCTGTACGAGGAGCTGAAGTCCTGGGTGCTGGTTTACTGGAGGATCTGGGGCACCATTAACTTCCTCACCTGCTCACGCTGTAAACAGGTGAACACTCCTTCACCCTCAGCTGTCAGTGTGGCACCTGCTGCAGGGGTTCTGTGGTAGAACTCTGTGTGTGTGTGTTATCTGCAGGTATTCCTGTGCAGTGAGTTGTCTCAGTGCAGGTATCACCCGGAGGCTGTGGTGTACCCGGGCGTGGGCGCTGATCGCAGCTGGCATGGTGCTGGGTTTTATCCCTGCTGCAAACAGAGGGCTCTTCGCTTTGACCCCGCCGCCATACCCAGGGTGAGCTAGAACTGCACAGAACAGAACCATAATAAGGGCAAACTAGAACCACATAGATCTGTATATCATGTTTGCCAGTGTAAGCTAGAACCATATAGACTTGTAGAACCATGTTGTGGGTAAGCTAGGACCTAATAAATTGCATTACAATTCTCAGAGAGACCTAGAACCATATAGAACTGTATACCTGTGCACAGACCGAGCTAGAAACTTGTAAAACTGTATGACTGTGCCCAGGTTGAGCTAGAACTGTGTAGAACTGTATGCCCAGCGGGAGCTAGAATATTACAGAGCTGTTTTACTATGTTCAATGTAAACAAGAACCTAATAGAACTGTTGCCCTGGGTGAACTAGAACCATATAGGACTTTACAACAATGAACTAGATATGCTGGGTAATAGACTTTTTTTAGAGAATAGAAAGGATTCCGTAGTCAAAGAGACTTGGACAGGAATTCTGCTTAGTCATTTAAGGCATGTATTGTGTTTTGAGCGTGTGTCTGTCCCCGCAGGGCTGTAAGGTCAGGGATCATGTGGTCAGTGCGCTGGACGATGGGGACTGTGGAGATAACATGAACTCTGTGCAGATCAGAATACTGAACGACCTGCTGCTCCACAGAGACGCTGTGTGTGTTATAAGCACACAGACTGCCGACAGGTCAGCCTCATCCTCTGAAAACACTCCTTTCTTTAGATCAGGTTCTCTTTCAGTTCCTGCTGTAGCATCTAATAAAAATAACAATACTTATAAGGTCAAAAGCATTTCAAGCCTTCTCCTGCAGTATGACTCACTGAGCCTGACGTTAACTTTGAATGCATATTGGATGTGACACTTCTGGTGTATGTTTTGGTACAGTTCTGCAGAGTCACCTGCAGGGGGCGAGCAAACACAGGACTGCGACGTAGAGCCGGGAGTCCTGAACATTCAGAGAAGCGGAGAAATCACAGCAGTCAGTCTCCTGAATTATTTCATTTACTTTATTTTCCTTAATTTCACACATTATTTATTTCTAACGGTTATTTTCATCTAACATCTAGAGGATGTATGTTCATTAAAGTGACTTGATGTAAAAAAACAAACAAAAAAAAAAACGCAGCATGAAGTTTGATTTTTATGTTACGTTTACGTCACGTGTTCCTCTGTGAGTTTATTGGCTGGTTGTAAAGCAGAAATCCAATAACTGCCTGACTCATGTAGACCTGGAGTTTCCTCATTATCTAATTACTCATGTAAATGCATTGATTGGGTTACTGTCAAAATCTGATTTTCAGCAGTTATAAAGTTATTATGTGCATGTAAACACACCCATTGTACAAATCCTGAATTTCATCACCTTTCAGTATTTGCTCAGTTTTGCAGTTGGATGATGATAACAAGCATGCTATGTAGCTGATCTAGTCGCTTAGGAATACATTTGCTCACCGGCAGCAAAAGTACACATACCGGCACAATAGTTTGGTATTATAAATTAAGTTTAAAGATGCAGTATACCACCCTGGAGAATGACTGTTGATATTTAAACTCAACCTCTCCAAATTTATAGACGTGCAGTGCTAAGGCATACAACACTGGGCTAGCAATTTTTTTTAATCTTTGTGGCTAAAAACCCTGTATTTGTATTCCGTCATTTAATGTTAGAGTGAACAATGACACATCAAGTAATGCAGCTAACATTAGCTAGGTTGTGGGTTAGCAAACTGTCACTACAATTGCTAACCAGTTGGGATTAGCTATAACAAACATTAACAAATGGGACAAAAAAGTACTGACCTGTTGGTTCAGGTGAACATCACAAATAAGTTAATGCTGCCCCCTGTCAAGCGGAAACTGAGCAGCCTCCTCATCCCTTTTCATACCGTTCAACTCGCAAAGCTGAAATTAGCTTCTTATTTACCAGCTTCTTGCTCGATGTTTTCCTGTTCCACCTTAAATGATGGAGCACTTACATTCTGATGCTTCAGGCGCTAGAATAGAGCTGCTTCGCCGTTTAAGGGGGAATGGGAAAATGCAAATAAGATGCCAAAAATCAGCCTCAGCTCTCACCTCACCGTCATCTTGTCACTGCTGAAACACCCTCGTCTGATCTAAGCACTTCATTCTCAATCTTTGTTCGTCAGATCTTCTCATCTTTGTCTGTATCTCTGTGATCTGTCTTTCTTGATGCTGAGTGAAGTTCAGTACATAACCCCCTCCGCATTACCCAATGAACACGGTATGATGTGTTGTCTGTCAGAGACACGTTGTTTGTTTCCCATTTACAGATCCAGGGCTGTGATTTTTTTCCAGCGTGCCCACAGAATTGGAAAGCTAGAGGATAAATTTGCTGAATTTAATAGAGTATATTGGATTGAGATTGTATACTGCACCTTTAATTGTTTCCACTGAAAAAAATAAAACACAATTTCTTATGTGTCAGGATAGTCATCAGAGGCTGACCTCTGCCTGTCAGGTGTTTTGTTTGTTTATGAGCTTCAGATGCACAAAAAACAAGTACTCCTTAATGCCTCACTCAGAAAAACTCTTAACATATGTCTCTCACCATCCAATCTGTTTCAGTTTTCACTGCTGAAGAACTGGAGTCTCCAACTGGTGAGAACACACACACACACACACACACACACACACACACACACAGTCAATACACCCCCAAAACGTGACGTAAATTATACATGGAAAAATTCCAGTATCTAATTTTACTTCAAAGTAGGACTGTCTAATAGAGTGGACAGAAAGTGGACACCATGTTTAAACTCCAGCAGCACTGCTGTAACTGATCATACCAGTCATACCAGTGCAACACACATGAACACACCACTGCCATGTTGGTATCACTGCATGGTGATGCCTTTCTATTGATGAATAGGGTACAAGGGGGCTGATTGAATGTGCTGCAACAGATGGTTAGTACTCTGTAATCCTAAAACTGCAATCCTACAAAGTACATCTTTAGGTGTAGCTGATTAAGTGACTGGTGAGTATGAATATTTAATGCAGTATTTCAAATCAACTGATGTGTTCAGTGCATGTATCAGAGTTCTCAATGTCCTTTGACCTTTCCCAGCGGCAACAGTCTCTGCTGTCTGAGGACGAAGAGTACACCACAGGGTCGGAGGTCACAGAAGATGAGGTTGGGGATGAAGAAGATGCTTCCAAGAAACAAAGTAAAGCTGAGGATTTCTGTAATGGAATTAATCTTTCAGATCAATCTTTTTGGCCAGATGGTGGCAGGCGTTTACCATTGATGGATGTGCACATGTTAAAGGGCCTGAATCAGAGGGGAAAAAACAAACTTTCCTTGTTTTTCATTCAGAACCTACTGTGTTTTACACACAGAGGAATTAGACCTCTGCATTTAACCCATCCGTGCAGTGAAACACCCACATACATGCACACTAGTGAACACACACGCTAAGGGGCAGTGAGCACACTTGCCTGGAGCAGTGGGCAGCACTATCCACAGCGCCCAGGGAGCGATTGGGGGTTAGGTGCCTTGCTCAAGGGCACTTCAGTCATGCACAGTCAGGTGAGGGGATCGAATCGGTGACCTTCCAGTCACAAGGCTGGTTCCCTAACCTCCATCCCACGACCGGCCCTTTTTTGGAATGAAAGAGATTGAGGTAGTAGATCAACGCTGTTACAGTTTCAGAACTTCAGAACACACACACACACACACACACACACACACACACACACACACACACACACACACACATATAAGTTAATTCTATGGGATAAACTAACCCTCTGGAAAAAAAACATTAATTAAATGTAAATTAAATGTACCTTTTACAGTGGCCATTATTATGGAAAACCAAATATTCTTTTATTGTTTTTTAATCAAATAAAGTTTATTATATTAAAGTGTCAAAACACACCATTCACTAACCAGTCCATTCACTCCATATGTGGAAACTGGGCTGCAAAAAAACAGGCCCATTTTGAATGACTTCAGCACTTTAGCCCTGCCCACTCACATCGAAGTTAATATTTCAGTTAATCTATAAAAACAGTCGGTTTAATTCTAAGTGATAGAAATGAAGAAACAGTGATTTAAAAAAGAATTCTGACTATATTTGGTACGTAAAATCACACAAACTGTATATCTTTCCTAGCACATGGTCCTTTACGGTTGACATTTGTTTTGTTTTTTTTCTGCAGCTCCAAAGAAGGCAAGAAAATCAGGGAAGCCTTTGAAAAGACAAGCATCTTCCCCCAGCATACAGCGCAAAGAGAGAACTGCAGACAAGGTGTGTCAGCTTACTGCTTCAGTTTCTTCAAATGCTGGACTGTGATGTTCTCCTCATTCACTGTATTCATCTTCTTTTTAAAGGCTACTTCAAGAGACTCCACCCCTTTCACGTACGTCCTTCTCTTACTTTCAAATGACCATTTTTTCTAGCTTTTGTACTGGTTATGTGTAACGTTTTGCCTTTGCATTCATCTGTCCAAACGTATGCAGACAGGCCTTCTACTGAGTGAATTCAGCTGCTTTAAGGTGCACCTACTGCAGATACAGGCCATGTCCATAGAAAACCATTGATCTGCTTAAGCCTGAGCTTAAGATCACCATGTCTAATGCTGACCCTGGTCTAGAGGGGTATACAACCCTCCAGCATTGCGCTGTGGAGCAGTGCAACCATGTTCTCTGGAGTGATGGAGCTGCATCCAATACCGTTGGGATGAGTTGGAGTGCTCCAGAACTGACCATCCAACATCAGTACCTGAACTCACTAATGCTCAATCAAATCCTCACAGTAACACTCCACAGGTAGTGTAAAGCCTTCCCAGAAGAGAAGAGGCTGTTGCTGCAGCAAAGGAGGACAAACTCACTGTTAACGCCCTTCAGATCACATTTCAATCACATTTCAGAAGAAACACTGGAGAAACTTTTGGACATGTAATGGGTATTAGCAGTGATACTATATAGTATAGAATGTGAACAGCTTGCTATTAAGCAATAAGGGATGGTGTAGCTTAGTAAATATAGTGGATATATAAATACTCTCTCTATCTCTCTCTCACATCCAGAGTGAGCGTGCAGAAGAGTAAATGGGACAGCAGTCGCTCTATGAGGTTTAATCAGGACGCTCAGAGGGAAGAAGGTTTGTACTCATAGCCCTGCTTTCCATCATTATCTGTGTATTTTATACAGTGGAATGTACAGTTTACTGTCTCCCCACTTTACAAGCTGTGATTCAGCTCATTAGCTAATTACCAAACTAAGCCAGGTGTGGTACAGCAGCAAAACTGAACTGAGCCGTCACACCATCTGCTGTATATACAGACGCTGTATATTTATATACATGTTACATATGCAGGTACGGTGTATCTTCTACTTTCTCTCTCACTCTTTTTCTCTCACACACACCCTCTGTCCAGACCAGAGGAGAATGGTGGAGATTATGGGTCATCTTACCAGAATGCGCTTCGGTGATTTGGAACAGAACAAGTCAATGGACACTAAAGAGGTAGAGAACTGCTGTCAGTGTGTGTGAATGACTGGCCGCTGGAGGAGAAACAGTTGACCAGTGTGGCATGTAGTGTATAGTCTAACAACATGCTGTATAAAGCTTACACTGTATAGTTTAACACACTGACATGAAATTAAACAGAAAACATAAAATGTGCCATAACTTTTTCTCAGGCCACATTTTATGTTTTATTTTTTCGCCAATATGTTAAATTCAACAGATAAACAGTAATCATGTATTAAGATGGGGAGAAATTTGACCAGGTCACCCAAACCTTTGCATACAACCATGCTGTTGTTGGAACAAAACCTCGTATCTCCATTTTTGTCGATTTTCAGTTTCTGACATAATTTGAAAGTGCATGTTGGCCTTTACATTGTGTGTAAATTCAAACTGAAAGAAATAGCTAAAAATGACTTGGAAAAAAATTCTGGTTCCATTGACTTACATTGAAAGTAATGTATGTTTATTCCTTCTCCTGTAAAGTTACCATTTTGAAGATACGAGGTTTTGTTCCAATAACAGCAATATACTATAAAATAGTGTATATTACAACAGCATGATATGTAGTATACACACAATACATCATGGTATAATGTATAGCATAACAGTATTAAACTGTATGTAGTATACACACAATACAATGATATAGTGCATTGTATGACTGAAATATATATATATATATATATATTTTTTTTTTTTTTTTTACACACTATATACCATAGTAAAATGTATAGAATATCAGTATTAATGCAGTACATACATAATACTATAGTGTAGTGTATGGTGTAACAGCATTATATATAGTTTATACACACTTTATACCATAGTATATTGCATAGCGTAGCAGTATTATATGTAGTATATGTACAATACTATAGTGTATTGTGTATCAGTAATATTTAGACACTGTCACATTATAGTTTATAGCACAGCAGTAGTTATATATAGTGTACACAGTATTTACAATAGTATAATGTCAACCACAAGACACAATCCTGTCTGGCCCACAAAGGATTTAAATTTCTATTAAATTTCTACTAGCCTGTTTCACAGTGCCCTGAACTATAATTACCAGCATACACTGCACTGTAACGTGTGCACTCACCTCCCTCCACCTACAACTGGACTTGAAGCAAAGAATAGTCTGTCTCTATTTTGCTGTTGCCACCCAGTTCAGGTTAGAGCAAAATGTTTTTTAAATATGAAATAAAAACATAGGCAGTCTCTGGCCTAGTGATTTGTTGAGAGTTTTTAATATTTAATAATGTTTAGCACAGAAGTATCATTGGTATATAGACACAAAATATACTATTGTATATGGTAACAGGTAACAGTACACACTCATATACACACACACACTATATATATATATATATATATATATATATATATAATATATACACACTATAATTCCAGAAGTATTCGCTCACCCATCCAAATCATTGAATTCAGGTGCTCCAATCACTTCCATGGCCACAGGTGTATAAAACCAAGCACCTAGGCACACAGACTGCTTCTAGAATGGCTTGCTCTCAGGAACTGAGAATGAAGTGAATTCCAATGTGGTACCGTGATAGGATGCTACCTGTGCAGTTGTGAAATTTCCTCATTACTAAACATTCCACAGCGAACTGTCAGTGGTGTTATAACAAAGTGGAAACAATTGGTACGAATTGGAAGGCGACGTAAAATGACAGAACGGGGTCAGCGGATGCTGAGGCGCATAGTGCGCAGAGGTCATCAACTTTCTGTAGAGTCAGCCGCTACAGACCTCCAAACTTTACGTGTCCTTCAGATCAGCTCAAGAACAGAGAGCTTCATGGAATGGGTTTCCATGGCTGAGCAGCTGAGTCCAAGCCTTACATCATCAAGCGCAATGCAAAGCATCGAATGCAGTGGTGTAAAGCACCGCCACTGGACTCGAGAGCAGTGGAGATGTGTTCTCTGGAGTGACGGATCATGCTTCTCCATCTAAAAAATCCGATGGATGACTCTGGGTTTGGTGGTTGCCAGGAGAACGGTACTTGTCTGACTGCATTGTGCCAAGTATAAAGTTTGGTGGAGGGGGGGATTATGGTGTGGGGTTGTTTTTCAGGAGTTGGGCTCAGCCCCTTAATTCCAGTGAAAGGACCTGTTAATGCTTCAGAAGACCAAGAGATTTTGGACAATTTCGTGCTCCCAACTTTGTGGGAAAAGTTTGCGGATGGCCCCGTCCTGTTCCAACATGACTGCGCACCAGTGTACAAAGCAAGGACCATAAAGACATGGATGAGCGAGTTTGGTGTGGAAGAACTTGACTGGCCTGCACAGAGTCCTGACCTCAACCCGATAGAACACCTTTAGGATGAATTAGAGCGGGGGTCTGCAGGAGCAGGATTTAGAAACACTCGTCTACAGTATATACACTATACACACTGTAGCATAGGCTCATACATCTACAGTGTAAAAGGCATATAGACATGTAAATACTTATGTGTGTCTGTGTGTGTCCAGCTTGCAGGAGGCATCTACTCCAGACTGGAGGCCCAGGTTAAAAGCTCCACTCAACCCAGTGGCCGACAAAGCAGCTCGGACAAAACGCTCCGGTACATCACACAAGTGTTCCTATGTTCCTAAGTGCAATACAGATTTATATGCAACTCTTATTTTATTATTATCCTTATTTTACTGTAAATAGTCTAGAGATTTAGCTTTAATTTTTTATTATTTATAATGTTGATAATGTTTATACTGTTTCCCATTTCTGTTACTGAGTGCCTTACTCCTGTTACTCTGCTGCTGCTGTAATACTGTGAATTTCCCCGCTGTGGGACTAATAAAGGATTACCTTATCTTATCTTATAAACGGCAGCATCCGCACATGGTCAAAGTGTAAAATTCACGCAGAACTCAGAACTATAGGAACCTGAACACCACAGCATCTAAACAAATACACACAACACACACAGTGTTCAGTGATGACTGTACACAGCAGTCACACACACACACACACACTATGATCACTTCAGCACCGACCACAAACTCACCCAGATGTTTTGTTCATCCATAATTGTGGTTGTTTGTGTTTCATCCAGAAACTCTGTCTTGTTAGTTACGTTCGTTTGGCTTTTAAGTTGTTTTCTTTTGTGGAGAGATGAACAAAAATGTTATGCTAATCTCTCTTTATTCTGATGGACGGTTGGAATTTCTTTCTGTTTTTACTCTCTCTCTGTTTCAGTTCTATTTTTAGCCTGCTGCTTTGTTCTTTTTTTAGGCCAAAGACGCGCTCTGGGCAGTCTAGACCAGCGTAAAGAAGGGAAGCGACAGATGAGATGAGCTGATGAGTACATAAAAGGAGGAATAATCCCCCCCTCCTCCATCCTGCATCCCTCTATCTGAAACTCCGGGCTGACTCGGACAGAGGGACGGACAGAAGGAGACGTTTGCGATGCCGTAAAGGAACCTGTGTGGTTTTAATATGCAAACTGGATGAAATAGTAGAGCTGCACTGGAATGAAATGTGTCACTTTGTCTCCTCACTAATCGTGCTGCTAGCTTCATAAATGTTACAGCGATGGTTTGGTGACAGCCAAATATACTCTATTTTACCTCTTCTCCCAAATGTTAGTCAGTCAGTCTTTAATTTTGGACTGAAGCTATGAGGCTAATAAAGTAATGGAAGCGTATGTACACCGATTAGCCTGGTGCAAACTGCATTCTTTAAATCATGTTGTTAAAAAGGCATTCCACTGATTTTTCCAAATTTCTGAATAATTCAATCGTTGAGATGTAAATGGAGTCATTCAGAGTGGTTTGGTGTGAAATGGTTCATTTGTCTTTACAGTGGTGGTCATAAGAACCAGGGGTCGCTATGACTACAACACAAATATAGACATTTTATTTACTATCCAAAACCACCAGTGAACCTACACGTGTCTTCTGAGCTTTTATATGGAATGTTGTGGTGATAAACTATAATAGATCTGAAATAAAAAGTCTTGCATGGGCCCCAACATCATGAACATGATATTTTAGGCCAAAATGTCCTAAAAACCACTGTTAAACAATGCTGCAGGCATCAGGCAGTGTATTCATAACCATTTCATGTACCAACTTTCTGTGACAGAGCTTTTAGAGGTGGAACGTCTGGTTCCTATCACCACCATTGTGAACAATTCTGACTTGGTATGTTTCTCTAGAACGGAGCGTTTCAAACCAAACCACTCTGAATGATTTTATATCTTAACAATTGAATTATCTAGAATTTTTCAAAAATCTGTGGAATTAAATAGTCTCTAGTAGACTTGCTTAAGTGGTTTCTGACACTGTTACACACACTGATTTCTATAAATGTGGTCAATACAACATCACATTGCTAAAAACAGCATCAGCAGCATTTGGAAGAGCCTGTTTTGTTCCAACTTGTATATATTAGCCTCGTAGCTCCAGTGCAGAACAGCACTAAACTTGATGTATTCAGAAACATGGATTATAGACAGAGCAGATAGTAAGAGCAAATGAAAGTACATTTGAGTTTTTACCTAACTGACGCTTCAAAGTCTGTCACTCCTCTTTACCTTCATGTCCTGCTTCTATAGCCTGTAAGATATGCACTCACTCGTATTCCTCTAGTCCTAATCTCAGGTGACCCCTCCCCACTCATCCTCTGTACTATCCAGCACTGTAACACTGTAGAGTCCTGCGTCTGGAGCCAGTGTCCAAAGCCATGGTGGAATGTGGATACAACTAGAATAAAGAATGGAGCAAAGCTTGCTGAACTAAAATTGTAGCTGTGTGCTTTATTTTGGTCCCCATCGCTGTTCCTGGAGGATGCCTGATCCTGCAGGTCTTACAGTTTCCCTGCTCTAACACACCCACTTTAACTCACACAGGGCTTCTTACTTAACTGATCAGTTGGATCAGGTGTATTAGAGCAGAAAAAACAAACTCTGCTCGACCAATAATGAATATAGTCATGGCTCGCTTGTCTGTTTATTAAATTCATAATTGCAAAGTGTGAATATTTGTGGTGGTGGATGGAGATGGTAGGGTTTGTTGGGAGCAATCAGATAGCTGGAGTGATTGTGATTGTCAGAGTGATGGTAGTGATGACTGGCAATGATTGGCCTCTTCATGCTCCGCCCACAAATGTGTCCTTTCATAGCTTCTGTTGCTAGGTTGGTCAAGCTTTACAGAACGCTGGCGAAAATCCCATTAAAACTAATGAGTGCACAACTCTAACTTTATGGAGCCCATCATTTTTCATTGGAATTTAAAGACTTAAAGACTGTATTTCTTTTCGTAAAAGCTGTCACAGAATAGCTTCACATTATTGGTGTAGATGGATTTTTGGTGAAGATTATTTTTGCTGTAATGTCAATACATGGCAAATACAACAGAGTTAGCAAGTCCTTTACAAGTAACTTCAGCCATGCTACAGTAACTAGTAGTGTAGATTATGTGGTGATTGGCCGGTATTGTTGGTTATGGTGGTGATTGGCTGTCATTGTTGAGTTGACTGTGATTGGATGTTAGGGTGATGGGATAATGATTGCTTGTCATTGTTTGAGTGATGGTGATTGTGGCAATGGTGAATGGCTGTGGTTGTTAATGATGTCATTGGCTGTAGTTGTTAAGGGTGATGGTAATTGGCTGTAGTTCTGGGGTGACGGTATTTGGCTGTCGTTGCTGAGGTGATGGTGGGTTTCTGGTAACACTGGTAATTGTGTTGACTGGCAGTGTTGGTGATTAGCTGGCATTGTTGGGTTATTGGCTATCATAATTGGAGGGATGATTGGTTGTCACTGCTGGGGTGATGGTGATTGGCTGGTACTCTGTTTATATCCTGGACAGTCAGCCTGGTTAGCCCAGCCTGGGCTCAGACTGGTTAGGTTACAGCACTGGTGCTCCTGCCAACCCTCGGTAAAAATGATCATGTGTTAATACCCACTGTGACGACAGGAACCAGACACACAACACTCACCCACAAGCGTGTGGTAACTTTCACAGTCCTACTCTATATTTCTATCGCACTCTCTCTGTCTTCTCTTGTTCTCCCTCTCCCAGAGAAGCTGTGGCTTAGAGGAAGTGGACTGCAGCATTTCTAAAGGCTTAGGCCCAGAGACAGTGCCAAAACAAACCACAGACGAAGCGAGAGTTAGTGCTGCTCGTGGTCTGTGGATTTTGTTCTTTGGAATACAATGGACTATTTGAACAGTGACACTTTCTGTTGTTTCGGCTTCATTTTCCAGAACCTTGGATTTCAAATGACATGTTGACTATGAGAGCCAAAGTGTGCCCTGACAGATTTCATTCAGAAATATTTCAGCCATTGTAAAATTATAGCATTTAGCACATATTCACCCCATGTGGCAGCAAAAGTATTTCACTTAAATCTAGCCGAATGTCTAATACCTCAAGTTTGCATGACAAATTGTTCGGTACATTGGCCTGTATATTTATGGTAAAGTTATTTTATATCTTTTATCGTACAGTCAGAGTCGGCCTGCAGTCTGCAGCGGCAGCTGGACCTGTTTGGAACTGACGGGAGAGGGAGGGAAACAGTGACTGTGTTTTGTGTGCTGGAACAAAGAGAGCAGCGCACACACACGCGCACAAGCAAAAGGTGGACAGTGGACGCATTCTCCGCGTGCGGGGTCAAAGGTTATATCCGGATCATTCGCTGATCCTTTGTTCATTGTTCCAGGGAAGGCTTCTCTCTCTCCACTGTCATTACAGATAACACAACACAGTGGCTCATGGGCGTAAATAACATGCTGCAGTAACCAAATCGGCTCTGCCGTGTCCTCTACAAGGCTACAAGAAATATAATTACTGTTTCCATTAGTGTGGGCAAGTTTGGCCATTCAAAAGTTTGGAATCACTGTTTTCAGCCATATAAAATAATTTTGGTTGCAAATAAATGTATAAAATGATTATACTATGATGCTACTATTATCTATCACATTCAGAAAGAAGTTATATAAAAGTGGTGACAGATTACTTTAAAGTGTGCAAATTAATTTGTACTTGTTGTTAGGACACCGATCAGGCATAACATTATGACCACCTCTTTGTTTCTGCACTCATTGTCCATTTTATCAGCTCCACTTACTGTATAGGAGCACTTTGTAGTTCTACAGTTACAGACTGTAGTCCATCTGTTTCTCTGATACTTTGTTAGGCCCCTTTTACCCTGTTCTTCAGTGGTCAGGACCCCCATGGACCCTCACAGAGCAGGTACTATTTGGATGGGGGATCATTTTCAGCACTGCAGTAACAACAATGTGGTAGTGGTGGTGTGTTAGTGTGTGTTGTGCTGGTATGAGTGGATCAGACAAAGCAGAGCTCCTGGAGTTGTTAAACACTGTGTCCACTCACTGTCCACTCTATTAGACACTCCTACCTTGTCAGTCCACCTTGTAGATGTGAAATCAGAGACGATAGCTTATCTGCTGCTGCATAAGACATAAATTGTAACAATAAATCAAAAACCAATGACAAACTAAACTTGAAGGGGAAAGTTTGTAAACAAACTTGGCTTCACCAAGCTGGTACTATGAAAGCCCAGGTGGTTGCTGAGGTGTTGCTAAGGTATCCCAGGTGGTTGCTAAGATGTTTCTTCACCATTGCTATGAAATCCCAAATGGTTGCTAAGTTGTTGCTGGGCCATTGCCATGGTATCCAAGGTAGTTGCTAGGGTGTTGCTGGGCCATTGCTATGGTATCCCAGGTGGTTGCTATGGTCTTGCTCGGCTGTACCCATTGTACCCAAAGTGGTTGCTAAGGTGTTGCTGGGCTGTAGTTGTGGTATCCCAGGTGGTTGCTAAGTTATCCAGGTGGGTGTTAAGATGTTGCTGGGCCATTACTATCACATCCCAAGGCCATCCCAAGTGGCCTAAGATGTTGCTGCACCGTTGCTATGGTAGGTGTTGCTGGGCTATTCCTATGGTATCCCAGGTGGTTGCTAAGGTCTTGCTACGTTATCCCAGGTGGTTGCTAAGATGTTGCTTGGCCAGTGCTATGGAAACCCAGGTGTTTACTAAGGTGTTGCTAGGGTGTTTCTAGGGTTTTCCAAATGGCTCTACTGTCCTGCAAAGTTTCAGGGTTCTATCTTGTAAACTGCAACCCCATTAAAACAGAAAAAAAGAATAGAACAGTAAAACAAAGAACAGTAAGTTTTTTTTCAGCAGATTTAGTATTGTGTAGACTCTGTGTTGAGTTGTAGGTATTTTTCTACTTGTCGTATTTGTTTTAGGTCTCAATGCATAGATAAGTTCAGGTAGCAATTTAGAGCAAAGCTCTTTAAAATTATGTCGACCTTTATTAACATGAGATATTCTGAAGTAATGACAAGCACTTTTGTAAGTCGCTCTGGATAAGAGCGTCTGCTAAATGCCATAAATGTAAATGTAAATGTAAGTTGTCTTTGTAAGAGTATTCAATAATTATCGCAAAAAGTTCTTAATCAGTTACTAAATACTTAATGAGTAGTGAACTAATGTATCAGTAATGGGTAATCAATGAAAAAAAAGGTAATTAATTTGTATTGCCGCAAAATTTAGCATCCAGAATGCCTCACAGCGGTGAGATAAGAAATTGCCAAAAAATGTCTATATATAGATAACTGCAGTATAAAGTTTATCATTTAATAACTTGTTGTTTCCATCATTCTGGAAATTCGAAATAAAATCTATACTGTATGACTCCTTATTGAGTAAAACCACAGCAAATCATATAACAACTGTTTTCAAATGTTGAACAGTAGTGTATATATATTTAAACACAAACCTGTTTATAGTCTTCACTGGCTGCAAGGAACAAATCCTGCTGTTGTCATGATGCACTTTAGCCAGTAGAGAGAGCTGTAATGTTCACAAACATAAACCCTGCACTCCTGTAGAGAATGACTCCTCCTCATTGTTTGTATAGTTGTTTTAAAGTTCACCTCCCTGAATAGGCCACCACTATTTATAGTAGCATAACACTACAGACTATAAACAGACTCATACGGATTCACATTTTATTTTATGCACTGCTTAACTACAATTATACATTTTTTTATATTAATAACAGAGGATGCAGGCAAAAGCACATCCACTTGCATATATATTTATCAGCCATTATACCTTTCTGTACTCTGTACAGCAGGGCTAATAAACACTAAGACTGGTATACTCATAAAAACACTACTGATTTAATAAAACAGTTATCACACTTAAAACAATGGCAGTTTAAACAGAGCCATGTTTTTCAGTCCAGCACATACAGGAGTGCTCATCCGAAAACAGGGTGCCAGGCCAAGGTCAGCCCACTGACCTGATGTCATGATAATGTATGTAAATAGCCAGGCAGGACCTGCCAGAACAAGCTGAGTCCGGCCAAATCCTGCACGGGCCACTCCGCCCCGCTTTCACACACACATGTGCAACAATGCGCTGCTTGATCTGCTGCTGTGAATGACTGACCCCACCTCCCCCCTCAATAACTGACCAAAAATCCCTCAGGTGACTGTGATCTCACTTTCAGAACCTGTTTTCCATTCATGGTCACTTCAGATTACGTTAGGAATTGAGTAATCTACAGACTGTTTTGATGATTAATTGAGAAATACTTGTTTGAAACAAGGCCAACCAGTAAAAAGTGAACCTTAACAAACCAAAAACAGCCCAAAATCATAGACTAAAACTGCACAGACTGGAAACATGCTTATAAATGTGAATGACCATCAGCCTCTGATTCTTACTATAAGAGAGAGCAATAGGGAAACGTAAACAGAAAACTTTTTGAACAACTTTTGAAGTGCTCATTTTAAATTAAACCACTTCACATAAACCACACATTGCAAGTTGCCCTCTCCTTTATAGTTACTAGTTTGAAAATACATGTTTTTCTTCAGACAGCAAGGGTATCCTACTTTTTTTTTCATATTTTTCATACTTTTTTTGTATTTGTTTTGGTTTATCTATCAAAACAAGTCATATTTCATTTGTACACAAGCATTTTCCAACCTCTCTTAGAACTAAACAGGCTGTTTTTGTTACTGTGCCTTTAAGACTGATGTACATAAATGACCTCTGTTCTGATTGGCTGCCTGATTTTGCCCTCAAAAGCAGTCCAGGTCCAGATACTCCTAATAAGTTCAACGTGCCAAACTGCTATAGGCTGAATAACTGGATATATGTGGATGTACAGTGCTGTATTTGAAACCTTAACAATGTATATGTATTATATCAAACTTCACATTTTAAAAAGCATTTTTTAATGATATGGGTCCTTTAATGCATTCAATATCATCATGCAAACTGCCTACAAATCACTGCATATTTATGCAGAACGTTGATTTTACAAATTCTCACAATTTTCTAAAATCAGGTAGCTGTGACTGTGGTAATTCCAATATAAAAAATTCCAAAATATCTGCATAAGTAAAGATGAAAACAGGGTCGTTCAGAGTGATTTGGTGTGAAATGCTCTGATCTAGAGAGTCAGAATTATTCACAGTGGTGGTGATAGGAACCAGACGTCCACCTCTAACAGCTCCCTCACAGAAGATTATTACATAAAATGGTTAGGAATTCACAATACACTCTTCAAGATGGCTCTTCAAGGGTTCTTTAGTAAAGAAATTGGTGCTATACAGAACCATGAACACTCAAAGAAACTTTGCATGATTAGAGGGATCTTTGCATCATGGAAATGTCCTTCAGATTGAATTGAGAATGTGTGGAGGTGGTTCTCTACAGAACATTTTTGAAAAGTATTCTATATAGGACCAAAATAGGGTTCCACTATTGTAGAAGAACCCTTTTTGCTAAAAGTGCACATTCGTAAAAAAGCGGGTTCTTCAAGGGTACTTAAGTAAACAAAATGGTCCTATACAGAACCTTGATCAATCTAGGAACACTTTGCATGACTAAAGGGTACTTTGCATCATGACAGGGTTCTTCAGATTCATGGAGAATGTGAAGATGGTTCTATATAGCCCCACTCAGTGGTTCTTCTATTGTGATGATGTCAAGCTTGTAATCATACTAGAGCTCCTTTTAGTGCTACACAGGACCCTTTTCACATTCTCTATCAGAGATTGATAGAGCACATTCCCTATCAATCTGAAGAACCACTTCGCCATGCAAAGAACCCTTTAATCATGCAAAGGTTCTTTGGGTATTTGTGGTTTATATATAGAACCAGTTCTTTTCAGAACCAAATATTTCAGACTTTTCACTATTTTCCCATCATCAACATTCCATATAAAGCTCAGGAGACATGTATAGGTTCCCTGGTGGTTTTAGATAGTAAATAAACTGGCTATATCTTGTTGTTGTATATCATGTTGTAGTCATGGTGACCCCTGGTTTCTATCACCACTACTGTATATCTAAGACATCTGAGTCTATATAAGCAACCGCTCTAGCAATGGGATTCCCCTTTTACTGACCAGTCATGATAGCTCCCCTTTGAGTTCTTCCCAAATGCACTGCAGGTGTTATAACTGCTGTTGTGGACGGCCTGGCAGTGCACATGATAATTACTCACAGATGCTGTAAACTATACTTCCAGTGTGTATCGTGCTCTTTTTATAAAAGTAGATTCTGTGGTTTTAGAACAGCAAAAGTGGCATCCCTCCTATAGAGCTGAAGCAATGAGCTGGTTTTCATGTTCTAAAACCTATTTTAAAGTCCATAATTTGCACAACAGTACATTGTTTGGGGTCTAAAAGTTGATCTACATCACTGAAGCAGCTCAACAGCTCCAGGAAGTTTATGTGCTAACTGGAGTTTATGTAAACAAAGTGAGATTGAAATATCACACGATGCTTATCTGCCACCGCTACTGTTTCTTGATGCAATCTTATAACGAGATCAAAACACACGGATTGCGCAATATGGCTTTCAGTCATGTGGAAATCTTAGGCCACCAAAGAAGACAATTTACACTGTTTATCACTGTAAAAAACACAATATGAATAAACATAATAATACAGTAAAACATGACAAGGATGTGCTGTTTTTAGTAAAGTTAGGAATATGTAGGTTAGAAGAACACAGGTTTGATTCTTGCTGCACACCAGCCATCAAATGGATTTGTTCAGTTTAATCAGCAGCACCTGTTTTAATTTAACCCATTAATATCTGATGACTTTAAATGTAACACACGACCCCTGGTTCCTATCACCACCACTTAGTCTCTATAATCAGCATTTCATACCAAACCACTCTGAATGAGTCTGTTTACATCTCAGTAATTGATGTTTTGGTGGAAGTTCCCTTTTTTAAGAAAGCAGTAATGTGACCAAATGGCAAATTGAACCTGGTAAATTAAGTAAAAAAGACCTATATTTTAGTAATATGGCTTGATGGATCTAATACATTTCTGCACATTTGTGCTCAGGCAAGCCCAAGGACCATATGGCCAAAATGTAAACTTTCAGATAAGGACGAAGACGGGTTAATAAAGGCTTGATGAGCCAGCCAGGTATTAAATGGTAAAAACACTGGGCTTACTCAAGGAGAGCTGGTTAAGCTAACATTCACACTCAGAACAATTGCTATTTATGAGATTAATGTTAGACGTAGTTATCATAATGTTAGTATTTATCTGAGCAAATAAATGATTACTGGCCGGATAAATAGCTTGAAATGTAATTATGTCAGGTGGGCTGAGACTTTTGCACTGGGCTGGATCTCTCAGATTGGCTATTGCATCTTTGAGGCTGTCTGAGTTTTGCACCAACATGTTACCCTATACCCCAACACCCGACCCTTGCCCCCACTTGCCCCCCCTTGCCCCCTTGCCCCCCTTGCCCCCCTTGCCCCCCCTTGCCCCCCCTGCCCCCCCTGCCCCTCCTTGCCCCCCCTTAACTTCACACCGCCTTTTTCACCCCTCTACTTGGCTGCTGTGAATAGAGCGCAGAGTGCTTGGCCAGCGAAGGGTGATACGGCTAAATTTCTTTATATTCCAGTAACAAATATCCCCATACCACTACTGATACTTACAAAAAACAATTTTTCCGCAATGCATTTACACACATTCGCCCACTTAACCTACAGCAGTTTAGTTACACCCATTCACATTGTTATAAGGAAACTGGCCATACACAGAATTATGAGTGACTTTGGTACACAAATCCGTGCGAGTGTAGACCCTGAGGGGGGAAAAATGTAGGATATGGGCCATTTAATCCCATAAATGTCCAGATGGACCCAAAGTGTCATTACACACTACTATAACCTAGGAATAGTTCAACCAGTTTGCATTGGAGTGATTCAGTTACTGAATAATAAGCCTTAGCATGTAATAAACCTGGGAGTTTAAGGGATTTCAAGGACCATATCATGGAAAGCTAAAATTTCATCACTTTCTTGAAATAAAAGCACTATAAACATGTTGCTAAAGCTTCACAACATACCTTTCCCTCCTATATGGGAACTACCCTTTAAAAACAATCAGTTTCAAATTCACTGACTTTGTGATGTCATGAACGCCAAAAAATGTACACTGAAGTTCAAAGGAGAGTCTCAGCCTGGACTGCTTTTTGAATGAGAAACAATACAGGGCAGACAATCAGAGCACAAGTCATTTACATATCCGTGTCTTAAATGCACAGTAGCAAAAACACCCTGTTTCATTCAGAGAGATAAACAGAGAAAATGGTCATGTTAAGAATTTGGTACATAAATCCATGTGAGCATAATTTAGAGACAAAATATATAAAAATGTAGTCTACGGGTCTTGTACACACAATGAGGGAGATTTTATTATTTCTACAGAGCAAATAAGTCATGCAGACATAAACAAAATTATTAATATGGCCTTGTGTGTGTGTGTGTGTGTGTGTGTGTTCAAAACTTTGTGGACAGGTATACCTTTGGGATACCTTTTCCAGAACTGATCATCCAACAACAGTACCTGACCTCACTAATGCTCAATCAAATCTTCACAGCAATGTTCCAACATTTAGGGTAAAACCCTTCACAGAGTAGAGACTGTTACTGCAGCAAAAGATGACAAACTCCCCATTAAGCCCCTAAAAGCCCAGGATTATTATATACTAATGATTATTATTCAGTGCCTACAGGGACGTCAATGTAAAGTGGCTGAGCTATTCTTAGCTTATAGAAATTCACTTATTTCCGGAGAAATACTGGACGAGCAGGTGTCACCAAACTGCTATAACCACATGGTCTATGAGTATGATCAACTTCTGACATTGTGCTTTCATTCTGTAATCAGCGTCATGTCCAAATTAGAATTTTGCTCCCTGTGGTAAACAAATATATTCCAAAGCCAATACAATTGCTGTTTCCTCTGAATTATGAGCCGAAATATGAATATGGCTCTGGACAAGCTAACACTGCTGTGCACTGAACTGACACATTTCATAACACTGGCTGCTATGCCTGTCATAATCATGAAATTGAATCTGACCATTAGATGACAAAAATGAACAACTTTTTTGTTCATTGTATACAAGTACAAGCCCAAAGTGGCCAACTGACCAAGCTTTTGACCTAGTTGAACTAGCTTTCTTGGTTCATGGCTACTTGGGTACTGTGTGAGGTATATTTGTGTGGCTAAATTGGCTCATTAGCCACCTTACATGCCAGCTATGCTTACTTAGTAGCTAACACTGGCTGTACTGTCGAATCAGTCTGGCTAAGCAGCCAAATTGGCCTAACAAAAGAAAACCTATACTTATGTAGAACCCAAGTAGGTCAGCTAGGTCAATTGGCCACTTTAGGTTTGTACTTATTGTTGTACAGTCGAATAACTGTTGTGTGCTTCAATAGTACAAACCAGTGTTAGCTACTAAGTAAGCATAGCTAGCAAGTAAGGTGGCTAATCAGGCAATTTGGCCAATTTAGGCGTATATTTGAATTATTTCAAACAATAAAGACAATTAAATTGTTAATTACAATTATTTATATGATAATTAATTGTCAGCTAAAATTTCATGATTGTGACAGCACTTACGCAGGTGTGTTAGCTTGCTTGTAGCATTATTTACATTTCGACTAGCTCACAATTCACAAGATCCAGTGACATTTGGGGGGAAAATGTAATCGGCGTATAATGTGTCTGGTTTTTCTCATAGAGTAAATCTACTTAGATCAGGAATTCCTATTCAAGACACCGACCTACATGGGTTCATGCGGTGTATCACCATCTATGCTACAAAGTGGATTGACAACTCGAGGTTGGTTGACACCCAGATTGTATACATTCACTGTAATATGCTACAGCAAGTTGTTTGACTTGTATTTTAAACTAGCTGCCATATTAAAGCTGCTTAATCTACTCCTGTAAGAACAAAGAAAAAAAAAAGAGCAAATTTGACATGAAGGCCAAGCTAGACCATCAGATTTCTCAACCCTTGTGCTATTTAATGTTCAGAGAAGGAGGTCTTTGAGTTCCTGGAAAGCAGAGAGTGCACTGCGGCTCGGCCACCGAGCAGGAAATTCTTCTGATGTGACATTGACTTTGCCCAGTGAAGAGGTAAACAAGAAAGTCTGGTCCAGGCACTATCACTGTGAACAAGCTATTACAACCTAACACACTTATCTGTTATTACAATTCTATTGCTCTCATTATGCCCTTCTTGTGGCGAGCATGCAGATGGGAACCCCACTGATCCTGAGTACGGATGAACGATTTGGAGGAAAATATCTAATTGTGATTTTTCTGACTGCAATTTTAATTGCCATTGTTTCATATAAATCAAGGTTCAGGCCTGTTTTCTTTGCCAAAACCAGAATATCCTCTTTTTCTGGATTGAGGCTTGAAGCTTGAACGCAGTGAGCCAGGATTGTTAGTAAGTTCTGGTTGTGATGTCACAACACATGAAGGTTTGAATGCCTCTGATTGGTCTAACTCATCTATAGGCAGTTCACAAGTTCTGTGTTATTAGGTTAAATTTCCCCACTTAAAACGTGAGATAATGTTTTGACAAAGTAGGCTGTCATTAAAAAAATTGCAGATCGTGCTATTTGAAAATTGCTCTCCCCTAAATTGTGATTTCAACATAAATCTATTAGACATTAATCTTCAGGCCATAGATCCAAGACCAATGGACCTACCTCTAGAGTAACCATACGACCACAGTGATGGACATAAATAGGTGTCAAATCAGCCACAAAAGTGACTACTATTTATGAAAAGTTAAATAAATATCTCACTAATGAGCAAAGGCCTTCTTGTGTTGAAACTCAGATCACGCTAGAGCATCTTATTCAGAATTGTTCACAGGTGATAGGAACCAGACGTCCACCTCTAAAAGCTCCCTCGCAGAAAGTTATTACATGACATAGTTATGAATCCACTGCCTGATGTTTTACAAGAGAACTTTTGGCCTAAAATGCACATATAAAGCCCACTCTTGGTGGAGGGCACTGTGAGGCAAAATAGTCTGTGTGAGCATAATTTAGAGACAAAATATATAAAAATGTAGTCTACGGGTCTTGTACGCACAATGAGGGAGATTTTATTATTTCTACAGAGCAAATAAGTCATGCACACATAAACAAAATTATTAATATGGCCTTGTGTGTGTGTGTGTGTGTGTGTGTGTCTTCAAAACTTTGTGGACAGGTATACCTTTGGGATGAGTTGGAGTGATCCAGAACTGATCATCCAACAACAGTACCTGACCTCACTAATGCTCAATCAAATCTTCACAGCAATGTTCCAACATTTAGGGTAAAACCCTTCACAGAGTAGAGACTGTTACTGCAGCAAAAGATGACAAACTCCCCATTAAGCCCCTAAAAGCCCAGGATTATTATATACTAATGATTATTATTCAGTGCCTACAGGGACGTCAATGTAAAGTGGCTGAGCTATTCTTAGCTTATAGAAATTCACTTATTTCCGGAGAAATACTGGACGAGCAGGTGTCACCAAACTGCTATAACCACACGGTCTATGAGTATGATCAACTTCTGACGTTGCGCTTTCATTCTGTAATCAGCGTCATGTCCAAATTAGAATTTTGCTCCCTGTGGTAAACAAATATATTCCAAAGCCAATACAATTGCTGTTTCCTCTGAATTATGAGCCGAAATATGAATATGGCTCTGGACAAGCTAACACTGCTGTGCGCTGAACTGACACATTTCATAACACTGGCTGCTATGTCTGTCATAATCATGAAATTGAATCTGACCATTAGATGACAAAAATGAACAACTTTTTTTGTTCATTGTATACAAGTACAAGCCCAAAGTGGCCAACTGACCAAGCTTTTGACCTAGTTGAACTAGCTTTCTTGGTTCATGGCTACTTGGGTACTGTGTGAGGTATATTTGTGTGGTTGAATTGGCTCATTAGGCGGCTAATGGTGAGGCAAAATAGTCTCCGAAGAAAAATTATTTTAGATTTTCTACCATTTTACTATCATCATCATTCCATAGAAAACTCAGAAGAGGTTCACTAGTGGGTTTGGATAGTAAATAAAACATCTACATTTGTGTTGTAGACACTGTGACCCCTGGTTCCTATCACCACCACTATAAAAAAAAAAAATCTGAACCATTTCACACCAAACCACTCAGAACGACTTTGTGGATGTCTTTATGATTTAATTTAGCAGAAACTCAACATACAACAACAACGAACTGTCAACATACAACTGCATAACAACACTCTGTTGTATTTTGAGCACATATTTCAAATCTGCATGCAATATTTACAACATCACATCCCTTATTACTTTCATGCAGCTGATTATTTCAATGCATGGACGACATGATCAATGCATGGTGCGTTTTAGCCTTTGTTCAGCTCCAGCTCTACTTTGCCTACACAGAAAATCCTGTATTTTTCCATCAACTGACGTTTAAGTGGAGTTCAGTCACGTGGCTCGTGGGGAGGGAGGAAAAAAATACACACTAATTTCTTCCAAACGTGGCTGTTTGATCAGTATTGCAAAGTGGATCAATACTGCAACTATAGTGTCGAAACACTGCAACTGATATCATATTACAGTTTTATTTGGGTTAAAAGAAAAACGCCGTATATTTCCCCCATTGTATCTGCCTCTGACCCGTGCCATGCGTATGGCAGCCTGCCTCTCAACCACTCCCCCTCCGTGGCTAGTGGAAAATTACCAGCTTACAAGCAGCACAAGTGCAAGCTCTAATGCCCCCGCCCCTCCCCAACTCGTGGTGCAAAAATGCTCTGCCATTTCTACCTCCCAGGATTTTGATATGCCGTTTTTTAAAATTGCTGCAAAGATATGAAAGTCGTGTTCGACCCGAAGCTTAAGTCAGCTTCTCATTCGCCAGCTTCTTGTTCGAATTTCCCCATTCCACCTTAAATGGTACAGGAGTTACATTCTGGCGCCCGAGTGTGATGGACAGGCGCGTCCTCCAATGGGGGGAGAGCGCCGCCGAGCGGGCCAATGGCGCGCCAGCATGGGCGTGACGTCGATCCGAACTTTTCGCGGCGCCACCGGCTGAAAACTAAACCGAGATGGAATCTCCCAGTCTGAACCGGTTTCAACCGGTTACGAGTTCGTTGCTTATGAGGAGAAGGAGACGAGACACTCACACATACAGATTTACAGGCTCACCGCCGCTGCAAAATCCTTTCAGTAAAGACCAAAAAAGAGAAAACCTGTTAACCAAGCGTGACTTTAATCCGTAAAATGAACCGGGCTGAGAGAAAACCGTGAGGGCTCCACATCGCAGTTCATCAACCTGACTAGCCTCGCTAGCATTAACGTTAACTCCTCACAGGACCTCAGAGTGGCTACCGTTACCGTTACAGTCAGCGTTTCTGCTTGCTTTTCTTTTTATTAATTCCTGACCAACAGACAGACCTTACTGAACGAGCCACCAACGGTTTTGGAGCTAGTTAACTCAAGTTTTAGCAACGCTGGCAGAAAAGCAGACCTTTCTTTCAAAGGCTTGGACTTTTCGGTAGGTAAACGGCGGGGGGTTATTCATAACGTGAAACGGTTGTGCTGTTTGTGTAGCTTAGCTTAGACTTCTTTTAACTTTTTCAGATCAACACTGTAAACTTTCATGTAGGTAAGTACATAAGTAACGTGTGTTGTGTCATAGGTTTGCTCACGAAGCTGAAGTCAGCTTCTTGTTCAAATTTTCCTCTTCCACCTTAAATGGTGAAGCAGTTGTATTCTGGGTCCTCGCGCCAGAATGTAACTGCTGCACCATTTAAGGTGGAACGGGTGAGTTCGACCAAGAAAATGACTGTAGCCTAGTCAGTTGCTTAAAGGTTTTGATAACGTTGGAGATGTTGAGGATGTATGGCATGGTCCTGACTTCTCAGGGGATGCGTGTGCAAGATCTTTGTATCTCCGTGTCCTGCTTTAAATCAGTGGTTAACTTTGGATAATCTTCGTGGAGATAAACCAGCAAGCACCATGCAGTGTTTAAACTCCCCCAGCTATATAGCCTTGCAGCTTACAGTACAGTTTAGACAAATCTGCTCAGCAACTGTGCATTCGTGTTAGATGTAGTTAAATAGATTGCTTTATTAGTGGATGGGCAAGTTGATAACTTCCTTCTCACACCTGTATGCTTAAACCTTAAAAGCTATAAGGCAGAAATTTCAGATTTAGTGGGAGGAGCCGACTAGTTAGTGTGTATGTATATGTGTGTTCTGGTTTGCAGTCAAAGAGATCCTTTTGCAAACATGGATCAAAGTCTCGACATTTATTTGCCATATGTAACCATCTGCTACAGGTACAGTTTAATGTTTTACTTTCCAGAGGCAAAATGGTGGATCGTGAGAAATATGCATAGATGATGACCGTAGAGAGTTTGAAAGAAACAGCAGACTGCACCCAGGTTGGAAATAAAGTTGGTCTGCTGCTCATTTGGGGGTGAATTTGGAGGCACTGTTACTGTTTGTTGGTTGAATGTCTTTTGCTGGTTCTGATTGGAGTCAGTTAATAGTGTGCCTCCTCAGATTTGGCTCTGTCCTGTGTCAGTCAGTTGCCCAAGCACGTAGACCACTTTAGGAGAAGGACACGACGAGGACGGCCCCTTCATCTCTGATGCTCCCTGGCGAGATTTGATATGAGAGGAGAGCGGAAAGACGACTTGTTCATCAACGCAGGAGAGCATATGTACAGTTAAAGCCAGCGATGCTAATGGATGAAGCATCTCTCCAGCTAGTAACACAAAGTGGCATCTGTGCATAATCGGTTAAAGAGAATCAGATTTGGAATTGCGGGATGTGGAAGAGAGGACTGTCTGAGTTATCCCGTGCCACTATCCCGTGATCACTATTTTTCAGCAATGATCAACCCAGCGTGGATTTGTGTTGCTGCATTACAGAAAAGGAGGTTAAGTCTTAGGATTTTTGGGTGCCTTTCTGCAGAACATACAAGTGGCTGCAGAGAATTTTGGCTTATGCACGTTTAAATTCACAATCTGTCGATGTTGTTTAGGTCTGTCATGCAGCCTTTGGCTCCAGCCTTATATAAATTGAATAATGAGGACCACTAACTTGCCTCCTTGAAGTGTGTCTTCTGGTTAGGGTGCTCGGAGTGGTGAATGTGAAGCTGGTGTTATGAATACTTGATGCGTTAAGAGAGGAGGTTTCATATTCGGTCACGTGGCCACGCCTCTCTGCGACAGATGTAAACAGTGTGACGTCAAAGAAAGGGCTGGTTCACACGTGGTCTCATTGAGAAAAATAGAGATCAGTCTCTGCTCCTTCTCTGCACACACACCAGAGTGGGTCTGCCAAACCTGTACTTACAGAGTAATAGCTTTGAAGCGTTGGAGTGCTCAGAAAGTTCATGTTGCTTTTCTAGTTTCAATATTTTGAAGTTACTTTTGACACCTTAATTTAATTTTTGATTTAGAGTTGTTAAATGTCTTGAGAGTAAGAGTGCTGGTTTACTGGCTTACTTTTCATATCTGAACAAGCTCAGATAGATCTAGTCCCATGAGTGGTCTGCTTTTCATAGGTAGGGGCACTAGACCACCTGAAGCTTGTAGCAAGAGTTCAGACCATGGCTTGCATGAAGTAGCCTGTCCGCTTCATATCCTTACTTCAAGTACAAGATCTAAAGTCTACAAAGCTGACCTGGGACAGTTTGTCAAAAAGACCATTTTTAAGGTAATTAATATTATTTTAAGGGACTTAGTTTGCCATAAAGAGATTTCATGATACTGTTCAGAGAATGCTTTAATCATTATGATAGGCTTAAATGTTGAGTAAAGTTGAATGAGCTGATCTTGGGTCAGTGTTTTCACTCTGAGATGCTTGATAAATATGGACTCTGATCCTAGATTAGTACTTTTGCTTTGAGTACCCATGCAAACAAGCTCTCCTACCCAGAATGGCACAGTAGGAGTGTCATTCCTTTCCGTTTTTCGTTTGTGAAGTAACACAAGAATACATGAGCAACGTCTAATCCTTGATCAGCACTCTTGCTCTTAGACGTTGGTCCTAGGTCATGGTCAAGACATGTGGATGGCCATGCAGATGGGATGCAAGGAAGTGGTCCAATATTTGGATCTCATTTTCATGACTTTTTCCTGCGGGACGGGACGTTGTCTCCCCTGAAAAGGCCTCACCAGCCCTCCCTGTCCCCACAGAGCTCTATGCCAGCAGTTATGACAATGTTAGCCGACCATGCAGCCAGACAGCTGCTGGACTTCAACCAGAAACTGGACATTAACCTACTGGATAATGTGGTTAACTGCTTGTACCATGGAGTGGGACCGCAGGTAAGAATTTCAGCCCTCTCTGAAATGGCTTCGCCTGCAGTTGCTTGATTGCAGCAGATGAAACTAGTGCTGTTATTTTAACCCCAAAGGGGATTATGCCACTATGCACATTCTCTTAGAAGGCTATCCAAAAGAAAACAAATCTTAGTCTGATCGACTTTGACATTAGTTCACTGTCCCATATTGGAAAGACTTGGGCGGGCGAAACAAACATTGCAAGTTGAACCCACATGCTTCTGCACAGTCCTGCAGGGCATAAAAATATTTTGGTAAAGAATTGTGCAGAGCTTGATTAATGTATACTTCTATTATTTATTATACAACAGATATTACAATAAGTTAGTGCATATTAATTAACTTTACTCTAAATAATCATATCAGTGTGTCCTTGCCAAACTTTTGTGCAGCTTGGTTAAACACATTTTTCTGTTCCAGCAAAGAATGGCCCAAGAGGTCCTCACCCATTTGAAAGAGCACCCAGATGCATGGACTCGAGTGGATACCATTCTGGAGTTCTCCCAGAACATGAATACCAAAGTAAGTCTTCCACCTCCATCTAGTCTACAGCAGTCAACCGGGTCGCTGTTCATTAGGCATCTTGGAGCAAGAGTGCTGTTCATATTTTCTGAATTTCTAACCAGTAGCAGCACTCTAACATCAAGGTGCTTTGTGAGCATGGGCCCTGAAATCTCTACTTTGAGGAAGTTCTGTTGTGATATCCTACAGTTTTTTGGGGAAATCTAATCACCACTAAAACTGTTGTCCTTTTATATTGTTTAAGGTGGAGCAGGTTTTTATTTGTGTTAGTTTGGCATCATGGCTTCAGGTATTTTGACAAGGTGTTCTTGTCTCTAAGTCAAATATTTGAAAGCTCAGAACCTGTGAGTCCAGTATTATGTGTGCTACACCCAAGCAAATCCATTTCTTAATTACAAATCTGTATGAGCTGCTTTAGTGTTTACAGTAAGTTTGGCCCTCTTGGCTAACAACATGCTCAGAGAGGCTTTCCACAGGTTCAGACTGCCTACTCATATCTTACCTTAGTACTCACTCTCTGCAAACTCTTGGGCATTAACATTCATTTGGTCATTGGGCCAATGGGCAAACTGAATGAGGACAACTTGCCATTGAAGGCTCAATCAGAAATCGCTGAAACACGTGAGGCAGTTTTTACTGATGCAGCACCAAGAAGATTTAATCATATGAAGTTCCCTTTTTAAAAGGCACAGTATGTTTCCCATGCTCTCAATTAGAAGACTCAGAGTTAATCCTGTGGTGGCTGCGGCGCTGTTTCGGCTGATCCTAATTGGGGCTTTGATATACTCAGCAGTTGTTAATGTACTCCACTTGTTGGGATGGAACTTCTTCCCCATTATGTGAGAGACTTCCTCAAAGTACCGGTCACCCAGTTTGCCTTTTACTTACTTATTTATTTATTTACATTTTTTGGGCTTGCTGTAAGTGTGCTCTTAACCCTCTGGTCAGTATTACTAATGTTTGGAGTGGATTTGTCAACAGTATTTATAGTTTCATATTATGCTGCCCAAAATGCAAGGGCTTTAGCGCAACTGAGATTTAAAGAGAAAAGGTAAAATTCTTATTTATTTATTTATTTTTTTAGTACAAGTAACACTTCTAAACGACAACAAAATGACCCCCCCCCCCCAAAATCAGAAACAGTATGTAAAGTGCTTTGGCACTTGTAATCAATTGCTTCCCTTATTTTCTTTCTTTTTTATGATTATTGATTTAAAGAGATCAGAAAAGAACAAACAACAAATCACAAAGAGAATATCTTCATTGAAGTTGTTCATATTTGATTATTAACGACAATGTTCCATTATGTTGATTGCTTGTAATAGGAAGAAAAGGGGTGTGTCTTCCTGTGCACCTTGACACAGCTAGGCTTTGGGCGGCAGGCCTCCACAAGGTCTACCTTTTCATTCCCTTATACTTAATTCTGCTCTGCATCCGTTTTCATTGCATTTGCTTCTCATCTGGAGGAGGGAGAGCTAAGCAGCATCAGAGTAAGATGCTGATCCAGGATCAGTTCCTTCTGCCCGTCAGCTCGCGTTCATTAGGAGAAACTGATCCTGGACCAGTACTCCTGCTCTTAGGTATGATATCTTCTCAGTGGTTTAGGCAGGTAGCGGGTATTGCTCTAACTAGGTGTAGGGCAGCTAGGTGTTTCTGCTGTAGGGATCATTTGTCTGTGAGTCTGTGTTTCTTAGTCCTTTTTCTTTTTCTCTATCTCTCTCTCTCTCTCTCTGTATGCATAACCACTGTTTTATTATCAATTTCTTCAAAAAGCCAACATGTAAATATTTAGTGGCTGGTACAATGGATGCAGTTTTGTTTTTATGTTGACTTTTGGTTTTAACCCCAAAGATTAATCCGAAATGGAATTAAAGGTGAATATCTGTTCAGGTTTTTGGGGGTTTTAGATGGGTAAACATTTAACTGAGTGCAGTTTGCAGGGTTTATATCTTCAGATTTCACCTTTAATCACTTTCTTTCCTCCATTTTAAATCTTTTGTTAAACATTAACTCCCCTCGTTGCATCTGTCTTTGTTTTTAACTCTCTTGAATTTTCTTCACTCATCTCAAAAATCATTGATCCCTACAGCTGAAATACTGTTGATTCAAATAACGCAAATTACAGTAACAGTAACTCAAACACTAACTTACCTAAAATTCTCACATTTCTGTAATATAAAAAGGCTCCTGAAGCACTGTATGCATAACTGTATGGAACCAAACCTGTGGCTCGTCTTGCTGTTCCCGAGACCCACACCAGCTAAAGGTGAAAACAGCAGGCGCCGATACTTTTCTGACTTTTTTTTTTTTTTTTTTTTTTTTTTTCTGGTTCTTTGATTTAATAATCAGTAGAATTAGTAGAGGTGTGGTAATCATAGCAGAACACTGTGAATTGGATACCGTGTTGGGGAAGTTGTCGGACCTTTTATTCTCTAAAGCGATAGACGTCTATTTAATATAAAGACTTCTACTATTTTGTGGGTCTTCTGGCTTCCTGCGTGGTTGTGGTTGAACGCAGTCCTGAGCCGTTAGTTACCAGCCGTTAGCACTTCCTTTCCTGTCTTTCACTTTCTGGTGTGAAACTGGCAGAAACAGCAAAACTTCTACAGGCTTCAATCTGCATACACTGATTCTGTAGAAAGTTTTAAAGGAAGAAACCTAGGAATTAACACATTGAAATCAAACCTGCATGAAAGAGTATGTTCAGTCTGATTTTAAACACATTTTAAAAAATGTATTAAGACAGTAATGATTGTCTTTCTCTTTTGGTTTGAGTCATTATTCTGAAAAATGCACAGTACAGCACTAGCTCATGTGGTAAATGGTTAGTTAAAGCTGGGGTCACTAATATCTGCTTTGTTCTTTTGGCATTCCAGTACTATGCTCTGCAGATTCTGGAAACAGTTATTAAAACAAGATGGAAGATTCTTCCTAGAAACCAATGTGAAGGTAAATCTGATCTCCTTTTGCTTACTATTCACAAGCATTGACAACATGCTTTGTTACCAGTCACGTTACATGGTTTGAGATTTGGTACTAGCAGTGAACTGCAGTGAATCCTTGATGCTCTGATTTTCTGTTTTATTTGTTTGTTCCATCTGATCCTGATCTGTACTTCCTTCCAGCAAATCAAAATGTGGTATATTGTTATTGTCTAAGCTTTTAGAAGTAACTTCTTAAGGTAATGCACTAGTCTGGCTGCACTGCATAGTTCAGTTCAGCATTTTCTCTCCTGCAGCACACCCTATTTAGCTTAACAGCTTGCTGTCAAACCAATCATGAGCTGAATTATTGTGTTTGAGTAGAGAGGACAATAAGCTGTTCAGTGCTGTGCTACTGTATGTCAAGAACAGGTCAAGGGCTTGATATAAGGTGATCATAACTGGACAGTTAGCACAGATACGGATTTAATTTGCTTTTAATATGAGGAGCCCGGTAGGCATTATGCAGTCAGCATGCAAACTGAACTGATTCAGATAGAGTAGTTTGCAGGCAGCTTTCACTTGGGGAGGCAAAAAAAAAAAAAAAATTTGTTGCAGCTGCTATGCTGTTGCCAAGTTGAGCTTTATTCCCTTTAAAAAAGTGCTGGAAGTTTCTCTGCCTCAGTGTTTTTCTTCTTCTTGAGCACAGAGAATCATTGCTATGCTGAAGGAATTGCCACAGCGGTCTAATTTTTCAAAACATGCTCCAAACCCTCATTTATAGCTAACATCTCTGTACAACTGTTGCAAACGTGTTTAACAATGCAAACTTAGTTGGAGTGTCATGCTCAAAATAGTGCATTGTTTTGCTTTGCAATGTATTAAAGACACATTTGCAAACCCTGAATGCGATGTGGTGTAATTGGCCTGCAATAATTTATTTTTTGGGTCATATAAAGGCTTTGTTTTATATGAATGCCTACAAATCATCTGGATAATCTGAAATTAAGTTGGATCACACCACACAATAATAAACATGCTTTGTTAGAGAACTCCATATTTTTTTCCTGGTATTGAGTAATACAAAGTGAAGTATTGCAGTAATGATTTATAAAACAATTTTTAATCATTATTGAAACACGCATATTGTGTGTCAGAACACAGATAGAATGCACTTCATCCCAAGGCAACATAAGTCTGGAAAATATCAGACACTTGCTCAGTAGCACTGCCTGCTGAGCTCAAATTCTTAATTGTGCTTTAAAATACTGATTCTTTGAAAACAAGCAGGTGAGATTTTGATCTAGTGGAAAGACGATGAGTGTTGTTCAATATTTTGTAGTGAACCATGATGGTGACTGAGTTGTTGTCGTCGTTGTTGTTGTTGTTGAACCTCCTAGCAAAAAGTATTCTTATTAAAAAAAAATACTGCCATTTTGTCTCAAGTGAAGTTGACTTGTGCTCTCTTGCTCCCTCTGCTGTCCTTAGACTTTACTGCTCTTTGGCCTTGAATTTTTGTGATTTTGCTTGTAACTTTTTAATTTTTACATATTAGTTGTAACTTTCACTGCATTCCTCTATTATTCATTCACCTCACAAACATTTGTGCTATCTTTATTGTATTTCAAAAAGAAAAGTTCAGTGTTGTTAATCATTGCCAGTCATGCACAATGCTTGGCTGGCCCAATAATACTACTTAAATTTAAAAGTTCTCACACCACTCCTGTCGTCCTCTTCTGTGCAGGTATTAAAAAGTATGTCGTCGGGCTGATCATCAAGACGTCGTCTGATGCGGCCAACGTAGAGGTAGTGTCCTACTTTATTTTGGCTCATGATTTTCTCCTTGTTTGACTGACCTGAATGACACTTATGTTTTGTTGTAGAAAGAAAAGGTGTACATTGGAAAACTCAACATGATCTTAGTTCAGGTAAGTGTTTTACAAAATCATTAAAAATGTTTCTTTTGTAATATGCTTTTAAAAACTGTTTAATATATTTTAAAGCTGACAAAGTAGCAAAATGGGTCTAGGTAATAAGTAAATTTAGGTGCTAAGCAAATTTATGATCTTCCATTGCTGTTTGTGTTATTTCTGTGACTTGTAGATCCTGAAGCAGGAATGGCCGAAGCACTGGCCCACATTCATCAGTGACATTGTTGGAGCAAGTCGCACCAGTGAGAGCCTCTGCCAGAACAACATGATTATCTTGAAGCTGCTTAGTGAAGAGGTGTTTGACTTCTCCAGTGGGCAGATGACCCAGGTCAAAGCCAAACACCTGAAGGACAGGTGAGGCTCCACCAGCAGCGATAATTAATAAGTACTTTATCACTTAAATGTTGTGTTTTAGATTACATAATAGACTGAAATGCAGGACTGAAGCATGTAGTCATTAACCATGGCTTCTGTTTCCTGCAGCATGTGTAATGAATTCTCCCAGATCTTTCAGCTCTGCCAATTTGTGATGGTATGTAGTCCCAAACTTTTACATAAAGCACACTACAATTGTTAGTTGCTGGGCTCAAAAATGAAATTTGATTGTTCCATTATGTTTGTTTTTCCATAAGCTATTGGTAGTTGATCAGCATTTTGCTGTCTCTAAAAATTAGCTGCCTCTGATATTATTATTATTATTATTATTATTATTATTATTATTTTTATTTATTTATTTATTTATTTATTCAATCCCATTTCTAAGGAAAACTCCCAGAATGCTCCTCTGGTGCATGCTACCTTGGAAACGTTGCTGCGGTTTTTGAACTGGATCCCTCTGGGCTACATCTTCGAGACCAAACTAATCAGTACTCTGGTGTACAAGGTAAGAGCAGCTGCTCTCGCATCTGCCTCACTCTTCCCTTTATAATTGTGTTCATAAGGACATAAAGGAAAGAGGGAAAATCATTAATCCTAGATCAGCACACTTGCACTTTTTCTGTATTTTACTTGAAACTCAGCAATATTTTTACTTCTGCATATATCAAATCTTGGATAATATTACACTTTTTCTCCTTCTTTCATCACCTCTTGCTAGTTCCTCAATGTTCCCATGTTCCGCAACGTGACGCTAAAGTGTTTGACGGAGATTGCAGGTGTGAGTGTGAGCCAGTATGAGGAGCAGTTCGTCACACTGTTCACACTCACCATGATGCAGCTCAAACAGGTAACACCCACATACTTGCTGTATATCATCAAATCTGTAAGTCATTCACAGGATAGAGCAGCTGAACAGACAATCTATACTCATACAATGCAAAATAAGTAATGCTTTTTGTTTTAGATTGACCTTTTTTTTTTATGGTATGGTTTATAGATGCTGCCTCTGAACACGAATATCCGTCTAGCATACGCAAACGGGAAAGATGATGAGCAGAACTTCATCCAGAACCTCAGTCTGTTCCTTTGCACCTTTCTCAAAGAGCACGGCCAGCTCATCGAGAAGAGACTCAACCTGCGTGAGACGCTAATGGAGGTACATGCATGCCTGAGAGACATCCTGGGGGTGCTAAGAGTGGATGGAACAACTGTTTAGGCTTTGCAGTCCAAGCATGATTTATTTAAGTGATCTATATAGAACATATTTCAAATGTATAACTAACGCTATTTTGCATACAAGTTTTTTTAGAAAGAGAAGAATGCAATTTGTTTCATTTGCTCTCTGTTTGAATTTAGCGATGTCAAATGATCAGCCGCTGTCAGTGGTGTTGTCATTGCGTCTAGCATGCTGACGAATCGAAAGGGTCCCTGCAACTACAGCTTTATGACCAACATCCACAAGAGTAGTTGCTCTTCTGCTTAATCATAGGATAGTGTTAGCATCTCTGAAACTGCTCAAACTGAATTAAGGACTTTCAAGCGGTCTGTGAAACCTGCATGAAAAGTTTCAGCTCCTGAATGTAATGACTACCCATTCTTCTTTTGCTTTTCCATAATGGAATCTAACTGTCCCTATGTGATTGCCCATTTTGTGAGGAGCAAAGGGTATCATTTTACACCTGAAGACATTCTGCCTGTTTGTCGTATTTTAAGCTTACTGCTTTAAACTAAAGATGTCTTGTAGTTTTAATGCTTAAAAAAGTATAGCTGAACATTTTACATTTGTGTCATTTATTCACATCAGCTAATTAAATTTTTTTTTATGTTGTGCAGTACAGGGTGGATCTGACATGGGAGCCACTGTTATGTGCAGTTCTGTAATAAAGCTTTAAGACACAATTTTTCCTCTTTGTAATTCTTTGCATCTCCCCCTTCTAGGCTCTCCACTATATGCTTCTGGTGTCAGAGGTGGAGGAGACAGAAATCTTTAAGATTTGTCTGGAGTACTGGAATCACCTGGCAGCAGAGCTGTACCGAGAGAGTCCCTTCAGCACCTCCACCTCACCCCTGCTTTCTGGCAGCCAACACTTTGATGTTCCACCACGCAGGCAGCTCTACCTACCTGTATTGTCCAAGGTGGGCATCTCATAGATCCACATACGCTGTACTAAGGCTTTACAAAGGAAACAAACAATAAACAATGGTGGATTTTAGGATTTTATATGCACATGGAAGTGCACACTCACTGAGGTTGATTTCCTTAATTTACAGGTGCGTCTGCTGATGGTGAGTCGCATGGCTAAACCAGAGGAGGTGTTGGTGGTTGAGAATGATCAGGGGGAGGTGGTGCGGGAGTTCATGAAGGACACAGACTCGATCAATCTCTACAAAAACATGAGAGAAACGCTTGGTAAGAGCTAGTGCTATTTGCCCAAATTGCACCAGCATCACTTCCACAGTGAACTTTGCTGACATTTTGACAACTAAGATAATTTTCTGCTAAAGTCCACCATATGTTAAGTGCAGAATGTTGCGCCACTTGAATTGGAAGTGGTCTCCCGTGATTACTCAAAGTTTATTCTTGCTGTGGTTTTGTCATTTTCGTAACAGATTGATTGAAATTTTGGTTCAGTGTTGTGTTTTTTTTTTTTTTCCCTTTCTCCTCTTCTTTTAACATTCTTTCTCTTGCTTACTCCCTTATTCTTTTCTTTTTCTCTTTCGATAGTGTACCTAACCCATCTGGACTATGCAGACACAGAGCGGATCATGACAGAAAAGCTCCATAACCAGGTAAATGGGACTGAGTGGTCTTGGAAGAACCTGAACACATTGTGCTGGGCCATTGGCTCCATTAGTGGAGCCATGCACGAGGAGGATGAGAAGAGGTTCCTTGTGACAGTCATCAAGGTATTATCTCATTGCTCAAACACACATGAACATATATTGGACACTTGTACAAGTATATATTGACAACAATTCATGAAAAACAATGACTTTATGTTGTTTGTTAGGACCTGCTAGGTTTGTGTGAGCAGAAGCGTGGTAAGGATAACAAGGCCATCATTGCTTCCAACATCATGTACATTGTGGGGCAGTACCCACGTTTCCTTCGTGCACACTGGAAGTTTCTTAAGACTGTGGTCAACAAACTGTTTGAGTTCATGCATGGTATGTCACACAGCCTCTGAGCCTCTGTCCTATGTGTATTTTAAATGATCAGTGAATATTTAAATACTACTATACAGCCGATTGACTAAACTAAGCTAGTTAAAGTGAGCGAAACAGACTTTTAGAACTAAATACATGTAAACACCTGAGTGTGCTTGCCATACTTTGATATCCTAAACTAGTGATAGATTTAAAAAAAAATTTTTTTAGAAACCTATTCCAAATGAATTCTCTCTTAACTGAGATTTTACCTGCTCAAAAACATCTGATTGAATTCATAGTTTGGTAACTAATTAGCTGATGTGAATACTAGAACACTAAACTGCCTTGCTGTGGCATGACATTTAAAAATGCTAAATTCTGAATCTCCCTTTAATCAGTGTGTTTTGATTGCTTTTCACACACATTTGATACATTGAATTAGGGACAAGGGAGACCTCTTTAGCAGTCTGTCTGTGTCTCTCTCTCCCTCTCTCTCAGAGACCCATGATGGAGTGCAGGACATGGCGTGTGACACATTCATTAAGATTGCTCAGAAGTGCAGGAGACATTTTGTGCAGGTGCAGGTTGGAGAAGTCATGCCTTTCATTGACGAGATTCTCAACAATATCAACACCATCATCTGTGACCTGCAGCCACAACAGGTTAGAATTGGCAACCATGTTTGGAAAAAAAAAATGATGGTAATGTAATTTTGTAATATATAAACATGCACTGAAACTTTTGGAGTACTTGTTAGGGTGAGTCCTGAAGTCAGGGAGACAATATACATGCTAATAATTCAGTGAAATGGCTAAGTTTGAACAAGGCTGATCAGTGTGACACTTGTGTTTAACGTTAAGGAAGTATATTATGTTGCTACTGCAAAAATATGAGCACATTGCCAAAAATGAGTTGTTCTGGACATTATAGAAAAAGCAGATGTAATGTGGCTATGACTAGGTAGTCTGCTACTGTTGCCATTAGTTGTAACCAAGCAATAACAAATTATTTCTCTGTCCTGTCTTGACAAACAAACATGTTGAGACCTCATTAACTGAGGAGAAGAAAGAAGTCCTGATCATGTATCAACTTTTAAGGGTTAGCTCTTTAACTCAACTGAATAACACAGGGTGCTCCTTCAGATATGTCCAACGCAGAAGCTTTCCAGTTTAACACAGTGATCAAAAATTTTACTTGTTTTATGATTCTCAAGGCAAGTTTTTAGATGTGCATCTGTTTACTGCATTTTTTTTTTCTCTTATGGGTCTGATTACTTCAGCTTGCTGGCACTGGTGCAAATATGTAATTTTTTTCACAGTTTAATAACTTACAGAAACTTTTACAGAGTTAAATATTAAAATGTTTTACATAGCATGTATGTTCTTTTTTTTCTTAAATAATTTTTTTTTCTTTTCATCTTGTTTACTCCATGTAGGTTCATACATTCTATGAGGCAGTGGGTTATATGATTGGCGCTCAGACAGACCAGGCTGTGCAAGAACACCTGATTGAAAAGTACATGCTACTACCCAACCAGGTGTGGGACAGCATAATACAGCAGGCCACCAAGGTAAGACATGAGCACTTTACTCCACCCCACATCGTTACATACGATAGTTTACTGTATGACTCGAGGCAACATTCTTTTGCTGAAGTCCATCGGATTGGCAGGTGGAGAAGCGTGATTCTTCACTCTAGAGAAAACGTCTCCAATGCTCTAGAGTCCAGTGGCAGCGCTTGACACCACTGCATTCAACGATTTGCATTGGAGTTGGTGATTTAAGGCTTGGATGCAGCTGCTCAGCCATGGAAACCCAAACCATGAAGCTCTCTATGCTTTTCTTGAGCTAATCTGAAGGCCGCATGAACTTTGGAGGTCTGTAGCAATTGACACTGCAGAAAGTTGGCGACCTCTGCACACAATGAGCGTCAGCATCCGCTGAACCTGCTCATTTTATGTGGCCTATCACTTCGTGGCTGAGTTGCTGCCGTTCCCAGTCACTTCCACTTTGTTTATAATTCCACTGTGACTGGAATATTTAGTAGCGAGGAAATTTCATGACTGGACTTGTTGCACAGGTGGCATCCCGTCACGGTACCACGCTGGAATTGACTGAGCTCCTGAGAGTGACCCATTCTTTCACAAATGTTTGTAGAAGCAGTCTGCATGCCTAGGTGCTTGGTTTTATGCACCTTTGGCCATGGAAGTGATTGGAACACCTGAATTTAGTTATTTGAATGGGTGAGTGGATACTTTTGGCAATATAGTACATGTAATGATTTGAAGTTTCACAAGCCCTTCGTAACTTTATTTGGCCCCTCAAATAGTTGGGACTTCACTAAAGCTTTTCACTAAACTTGTGGAAAACAAAAAAAGCAGTTATCAGGACCAGCTAAGAGTAAAAGGTGATTATTCAACCAGTTGGCCAGCCAAGGACACAGTTGGAACCTCATTGTGGTCCAGCAGGTTCGCATCAAAAGTGCTTGATAAACATCAGTGATCTGAGTCTCTCTCTGACAGAACGTGGACATCCTGAAGGATCCAGAGACAGTGAAGCAGCTCGGCAGTATTCTTAAGACCAATGTGAGGGCATGTAAGGCTGTGGGTCACCCCTTCGTCATACAGCTGGGACGTATTTATCTAGACATGCTTAATGTCTACAAGTGCCTCAGCGAGAACATTTCAGCAGCTATACAGACCAATGGTATGTATGAGAACATTTTAGAACGCTTTAGTTCTTTTGTTTTATTTGTTGCTTGTTCACACATTCTAATAGCATACAAATCCTAACGAAGACTTCAGCAATCTGCATAACGTTTGCATAGAAGAAACTGTAGAGACAGAGTAGGAGGCTAGATATTTAATGCTGAATGCTCTGATGCTGCTGTGTTTTTACAGGAGACTAGAATAAGAATAGAATTTAAGAATAAACACTTCCTGGACTCTGTGAGGCTCTATTTATAGATACACTACAGAGACATTCTGAAGCGTTACAGTGAGTTTTGGTTGTTTTTTGTGTGCCTTTGTCTCTGATTTGTTTTGTGTGTGTTTGTGCAGGGGAGATGGTGACAAAGCAGCCTCTGATCAGAAGCATGCGCACTGTAAAGAGAGAAACTCTCAAACTCATTTCAGGCTGGGTCAGCCGTTCCAACGACCCACAGATGGTGAGACATTTTTGCAGCTCTTGTAGCAAAAACTTCTTTCTCAAAAATGGCAACTTTTATAGGAGCAAAAACAAAATTTCTTAACTTTGGCGCCTGTTAATGTAAAGATGGTTTAATTGATTTTAATAAATTCAGTCAAAAAAGGGTTTGAGTTTTCTGGAGTTGACTTGGTCTCAGCTCCTGCCACACATCCTAAGCATATTTTGCCAACTATTTGAGCAGATACAGATCAATGATGTGATAAATGTGTTGCCAAAGTGTTTTAGACAAAATAAAGTTCCAGTAGTTTTGGGCTAGAGGTGGGGTTTGTGCTAGCAAGCTGAGACACTGTTGCAGTTATGTGCAGCCTTGTATTTAAAACAAACAAAAAACAACTATTCGGTCTCTTTCCTGCATTACACATGCATCTGTCAGAATAGCCCTTGACTCAACAGTCGATTCCTTAAAGCCTATCAACACTTGAGGTCATTGGCCAAGAGTTGACTCGACTTCCAGACACATCAGAGTTGAAGAATTGACATCAAGTCCCCTTCCCAAAACTAGATACAACAGCAACAACGTATATGCAGATCTGATCCCTAGAGTTTGTGCAGACTGCTTTTCCTCAAGTGTGTGCAGTTCTGATGACCTTCAAATACTGAAAACAAGCCTATGCTCTCCTTTTTTCAAAATTTTAAGAAACATCCTTATCAGAAACTGTGTTTGTAATCTATGCACTTAGTGTGATATCTCATGCTCAAGGTTCTTTTGTAGTTACAAAGAAAGTATGTTCCAAATAACAGTTTTTTTGGGTTGAGCAGCAGGATGTTCCTAATGTTGTATTAATATCTGGCATTTGCTGTATTAGTCTGTGTCTCTGAGAGCTGTTGTCTAATGCAGGTGTGAGTCAGTTTGAACCTGTTCAGATTATCTGTCCTCACATTGTGCAAACACTCACACTTGCTATCACTCTCAGTTCTCTGACGCTTGCTGCTCATCCCTTAAGCCTGTGTGTGTGTGTGTGTGTGTGTGTGTGTGTGTGTGTGTGTGTGTGTGTGTCTGTCAGGTGGGGGAGAACTTTGTTCCGCCACTGCTGGACGCCGTCCTTATAGATTACCAGCGGAACGTCCCAGCGGCCAGAGAGCCGGAAGTGCTCAGCACCATGGCGACCATCGTAAACAAACTGGGCGGTCATATCACAGGGGAGATCCCACAGATATTTGACGCTGTGTTCGAGTGCACATTGAACATGATCAACAAAGTAAGGTTGCCTTTAGTTACTCACTCGAACTTTCCTGTTGCATACCAAACTTCTAAACAGTCATCATGTCTTTGACAACTTGGAAAACGTTAATATATTTTCTGCCAGACTTGCGTGTAGTGTGTATTTAGGTAACAAGGTGTGTGTATAGTTGTACTAATTAAGATTTTTTTAAAAATTTGTTTCTTGTCATAAAAATACATCAATCAGAAGATAAACATTTCACTTTGCTAGGATAAAATGTTTACAGTGAGACCAACTAAAAATGTATTTTGTCTCATTGCCCAGGATTTTGAGGAGTATCCTGAGCACCGAACACACTTCTTCTACCTGCTTCAGGCTGTAAATTCCCACTGCTTCCCTGCCTTCCTGGCTATTCCCCCAGCCCAGTTTAAACTGGTGCTGGACTCGATCATCTGGGCCTTTAAACACACCATGAGAAATGTGGCTGACACTGGTGAGAACAGAAATACACACAACTCAGTCTTGTGTAGGACTACCTTAGTGATGCATTCGTGTTGCTTTTAATAGTGTTTATTTTTGTTATGGATGCAAGTAGCAGAGATGAGTATTAAAGAAATGTGAATGCATTTGTATTGAATTATATATTGTTTTATTTACATTATTGTATGTTTTAGATCACAATGATTGGACTAGTCCTTTTAATTTGAAATCTGGTATTAAGTCTACTGTGTGTTACTTATCGGATGCAGTAATCCATGGTTATTGTGAATGTGATGACTTGTCTTCGATTCTGTTGTGAACTAATCTTGTATTGAATATATGGAATGCAGTATTTGAGCATGAAGTTGAGTAAAGTATAGTGGTCTGTAATGTTGTGAGTTGTCTAACCTGAAGAGCATGTAAACATTATAATGAAATAGTGTTTATGTTCGTACAGGTCTGCAGATTCTCTACACATTGCTGCAGAATGTGGCCCAGGAAGAGGCTGCAGCTCAGAGCTTTTACCAGACTTATTTCTGCGACATACTGCAGCACATCTTCTCTGTAGTCACAGACACGTCACACACAGCTGGTGAGTCACTACATGCACTCACAGTTGCAGTACATACAGCAGAGCTTCGCTGTAGGTAATGATACGTCACACACATCCAGTGACTCAGTGCTGCTTTTCTCAAAAAATCAAAAAAGTGCATCTCTCAACACTCAATGGCCAGTAGAGGGGTGTACACACAGAAGACTTACAACCTGTCTACGTGCAAAGGATCCTTCATACAAATGCACCTCACTCACCTGCTTAACCAGCTTTTTAAATGCATAGAAATGCTTCTTATTTTGAAGCCTGGAACTAGTGGTTCAGCCTCACTGCTTGTTGTACTGTGTACCTGGAGCCCGCCTCGTGAACTAAATCCAAGGTTGAAATAAGCTGCAAGTTAGATGGCTTGGTGACGCTGACCCCTGGTGCTATCTTGGACAGTTCAGTGTTTTTCTCTGCTCTAACACACCTAATTTGGCACCGAACAGGTATTACTAAATGAGTCAAGGAAACTCAGCAGTTCTGTTGCTGTCTGATTATGATGCACACTGCCTTAGACTGACTTTTCTTTCTCTGTGTCCTGCAGGTCTGACAATGCATGCGTCTATCCTGGCATACATGTTTAATTTGGTGGAGGAGGGTAAGATAAGTATGACCCTGAGCCCTGCAAACCCGGTCAGCAATCAGGCTTTCATCCAGGAGTATGTGGCCAACCTGCTCAAAACTGCCTTCCCTCATCTACAGGAGTGAGTCTTCATTTTACTGTATTTAATTTGAATAAAACTATTTTAATGTATTTAAATTGATAGTTTTAAACATAGTTTACATTCAGTGCTAGGTAAGGACAAGTGGAAACTAATGGGACATGAAAGAAAGTGGTTGAGAGAACTGTTGTTGTTGATTCCTGCTGAGCATGCTTGTTGCCCAAACCATTTTTTTGGTTTTGTTTTGTCCCCCTGCCCGCTTTGGAAGAAGCAGATCACTCAAAATAAATAAAATAATTCATTTAGTTAGACTTGCATGCCAGATAACATTTAAAACATTTCACTTAAAACTTCACTTTGTTAGATGGAGCCTTGGGTGTTTCTGAATATTTCCCTTATATGGTACTTTTGTCCATGTGCCTTGTGTGGATGAGCTAGTTATGTTTGTGTGTTTTTTACAACTGATCTAGTGCCACTTCCTGCTACCTAAATACTGATTTTTGTTGTTTGCATACAGTGCGCAGGTGAAGGTGTTTGTGACGGGGCTGTTCAGTTTAAACCAGGACATCCCTGCTTTTAAAGAGCACCTGAGAGACTTCCTGGTACAGATAAAGGTGAGTCTCGTTGTGGGTTTAGTCAGTCATTCTTTACAGACACTATGATTATAGCACATCACTGTTCTTTACCTGTAATATTTACATTTAAGAATGTAAGAAAATAAACTGCTTTTTATTTTGTTAAAACTGCTTGATCTGCCATGTGTTGAGACTCAAATCTCAGACAAATTAGGATTTTCAGCATTTTGAGTTCAGTATGAGCTACAATGTGTACAGTAGTTTTTGGATTGAAGTTTTCAGGCTGTGGATCACTGTTGGCTCTAGAGACAGCTTACAGTGTTTGAGTAGAATAGCAGTGTTGGCCTTACTGCTCTTTTGCATCTGGGAGGAGGTGGGGGCGTTTATAGCATGTAGGGTCATCTAGAGTGCAGCAGGACAGTTGAGGAGTTTAGATGTCTGCAGGGGGCTGTTTTTGGGAGGCGGCTGACTAGAGCTTGTGAAATGTTGGCAGACTAAAATTTTTTTTTTTTTTTTTTTTTTTCTTCTTCACTCTCCCTCTCCACTTAATCTCTCTGCCCTCTGTCCCTCTCTCCCTCTCCCCTCAAGGAGTTTGCGGGTGAGGACACTACAGATTTGTTTCTGGAGGAGCGAGAGGCGTCTCTACGCCAGGCTCAGGAGGAGAAGCATAAGCTGCAGATGTCTGTCCCTGGAATCCTGAACCCTCATGAGATCCCAGAGGAGATGTGTGACTGAACACACACCTCTCACACACACATACACACACAATGTGCTGGCACCTTAACACAACTGTAAATGCATTGCTAAAGACAGAAGTGTCCTGTCTGTCTTTCTGTCTGTCTTTGGGGCCGTGAAGCTGTGTGTGTGCGCTGAGGTTGGGGGGTGTGTGAGCAAGTTCCTCCTCTTTGGAGGAGCTTATCTGCACTTGGCTGTCTCTTGACCAAAACAATGCCAATCTGTAAATGATCCAGTCACCCAGTGGCCCTTTTTACATAAACCTGCGTTGTATATGGACACTCTTATTGTGTAATATCTTTCCATAGTTAACTCAAGCTTAAGTTTGGTCCGTTAACCTCAACGCTGCATGGAGTTTTTTTTATTTTTATTTTTTAATTTTCTTTCTTTCTTTCTTTCTTTCTTTCTTTCTTTCTTTCTTTCTTTCTTTCTTTCTTTCTTTCTTTCTTTCTTTCTTTCTTTCTTTCTTTCTTTCTTTCTTTCTTTCTTTCTTTCTTTCTTTCTTTCTTTCTTTCTTTCTTTCTTTCTTTCTTTCTGAACTACATCTTTTAACACCTCTCTCTCTCTCTCTCTCTCTCTCTCTCTCTCTCTCTCTCTCTCTCTCTCTCTCTCTCTCTCTCGTCATCATGTATTTGTAAATTATATATAAAATTGGGAGTGCAGTGTTTTGTTTTTTTGTTTGTTTGTTTTGTTTTTCCTCTTGCAGTAAGGAACGTGTTAAAGCAGTGATGAGGAATCTTTGCCTCTTTTTTGGCCTCTGGGTACCTCATCTGGCCTACCAAACTGGCTTTGGGAGGGAAAAGCTGTGAAAAGCACCACAAACAAAACAAGCCGTACATTTGTGGGTATAACCGCCAAGTTTAAAAGAAATTTGTTGGTGCAAAAGTGGGATTTTGTTGCAGCCAAGACACACAGTAGCAGTTAAACGCCTCAAACTGAGTCCTGCTAATGTCAGTCATTGATTGGAACAGACGCTTAGGTTCTAGCCGTGGGACTGTGACTCAAAAAAAAAAAGAAAAAGAAATAGATTTTTTTGCTTCTTAAATCTTGGCAGAGGCTTATAATACTTTGTGGGAAAGCAAATGTGCTGTTGGTCAGATGTCAATGATCAGTTTTCACATGATTTGAATAATAAGATCAATGCATATCACACATTTGCAAGTCCAAAATCAGATTTCATTGCCTAGTTAGACGTCGTCTAAGATTCCTCATCACTTTGTCTATTTGTGTATGAATGAGTGAAGAGGAACAAGGTGTGGAAAGCCCTGCTCTCTGCAGCCTGCAGAAGAATGTTGGACCCACTCACAGGGATTCATGAATGAGTTATGAATGAAAGGATGAAGGTCTGATAGATGCTGCTTGATTTCGGTCGCGTCAAAAGCCCCCACATGCTCTCTGTCCAGCATGGCGGCTTATTATGGGCGCATCATCACTATCTAATAGCATCTTTATTACCATGGGAACACGTGGATGTTTCTTCCTGTTTTGGTGTGTGTGTGTGTGTGTGTGTGTGTGCGCGCAGGTGTGTGTGGGTGTGCTGTCGCTTAGCCGACATCAGGTTTTTTGTTTTCCTCAATGAGGATGGTGGCTCCTTTTGCGAGCTTTCATTAAATCAAAGTTGTTAAAATATGGAAAAAAAATCGTGGTTGAAATATTTATGGGTTTATTGTAGGCTGCGTCTTTATACTTGCTCTCATGTAACTCACTCAGAGACAGTTAAGGAATTTTTTTTTTTTTTTTAATTTTTATTATTGTACAATTAACTTTGTTTACCATGCTGTAGTGCTTCAAGACACTACTTAGAGCAAATAAAAAATAAAACAAAAACTCAGTTTACATTTAATTTTGTTTTTTATTACTATTATTAATGGTAGTAGTATTATTTTCGTTTTGTATTTTAAACTCCGCCTGAATGAAATGAGATCCAGGTGAAACAGCAATGCTGTCATTCTCAGTAGGAAAAGAATGTTCTAGGTCCAGCCAATGGCAGAATCCCCCTTCTTTAAGTGTTACGTTTGATGTGAAACTTTTTTGAGCTGATTAAAGTCAAATGAATTTTATAACCAAGTTCTCCAGGCTCACAATGTTTGTTTTCTCATTTGGTCTTTCAGAGAATGCGCTGTGTATTTTTAGTAATGAATGAACTAAAGCTTGTGTGGTCTTTACAGCTGGCTGTTGAAATACAGTGCTTTTATGGTATTGACTTCAAATCATAGAGTATTAAAACAATCATTTAGAACCAAATTTTAATGTGCAAGAAAGCAGTCTTTGCTTGAGTGAGCTAATCATTGTGCTTCTTATTAATGTTGAATACCTCTTCATTAGTCGGCACCTGTTGCGGTCAATAAATCTACCAACAGCCTTGTCGGCTTTTGATTTATAATTAAAAAGATGGCATTCATAATAGTATTCAGGAATTGGTTTTGATGTCAAGGCGTCCAAGGCATAAAAACGACAGTAACGACACCCAGCCTTAGTTGGCTGGTTAGCATTGTGCCAATGAAAATCACTTTCATTCTCAAGGAAGATCTGCCTGGGAGAATGGGCCTGGAGTTAAAGTTCTGGGGGAAAGCGGGTGATTGCTGGCAGGGCCGCTGGAACCACGGTGGTGAGTGGGCGTTTGCCCCACCACCTTTCAAAAATCACTGGTGACATCCCAGCATTTTTTTGAGTTTGGGACACGCACAAAAAAGAAGATAAAAAAACAAGGCTCTTTCAGACCCAGCCTTGGTTGGTGTGAACCTTTTGGCTAACCATCGGCGACCTGATCGGATAAACTTAATTTGGTATACACAAAGACTACAAGTGTCCCTATTTTCTGTGTTCGTGGTGGTGAATTTAGTCCACTTTAGTCACTGCACTCCACCATCTGAACCAAAAGAAGGGGACACTATCACAAGAAAAAAAACTTTAGAAAATGAACTGGGCATGAAAACGGCCTGATGCTCTTCAGAGATGTTAGCTAGCAAATATCGCTATCTAAGGCTGCAGCTACTGAAGCAGCATCAAAACTAACACGGTTAATGATCAGGTTCCAGAGGTGAGCCTAAATCAACACTCAAGTAAAAGTACTGATACTTGCTTAAAATAATTACACAAGTAAAAGTACCTTAAGTACTGAGTACAGGAGAGTAAAATCCTTCAGTGTTATACTTTATTACACATACTTGAGTAAATAACTAGTTACCCACTTCTGAAAAGTTTTTTAAAGATGTGTCATTAGGCAGTTTAGTAAGTAGCCTAATTGCATTTGGTCACTCAGCCAGCTGTTGTTTTTCTTTCTTTCTTTCTTTTTTGAAAAAATATGTTTTGCCCCACCTTTTTGGAGGTGTGGCACCACCCTTGATTACTGGGTTGTCCTGCTTCGTTTCTGCTAGCGTTTATTCATTGTTGGCAAGGCTTGGTTATTCAAGTCTTCTGCAAGAAAGACTGCTGAATAAAAGTCTGTCTGTCTGAGCCCTTCGTGAATTAATCCAGGTGTGTTGGAGCAGAGGGAACACAAAGGTCCAGTTCTGGGATTGAGAACCACAGTTTCCCACCTCTGGTTCTTGAGTACCCCTTGCTCTGCATGTTTTTTGCTTTCCTGTTGTAACACACCTTCAACAGAAAAAAGGTACGAAACTGTCACTGGGGCGTTACCCCTCTTGTACTGAGAGGTACGTCTCAGTACCTTTAGATAGATTCAACTTTATTGTTATTGCTCAGTACAAGTACTAGGTAACAAAATGCATTTAGGGAACACAATTGTTCCATAATCCATTGTAATTATATTTTCTAAGTTGTAGTGACTCTGCACACCCGTCTCTTTCATTGTTCTGATTTAAAACAGATTATGAAAAGCTACAAATGTTATTTTTACCTGGAAAAACTTACTTGCAACTGAACCTTAAATCCATTGTTGTACCTTTGAGAGAACTATTTACGTTGTCTGTACCTTGATGAATGAAAAATGTACCTGCACAGAGCCTTTATTTCTAACAGTGTAAGGGATGTTAACTAATAGGACGTATTCATCAGTAATTAACAGCCCTTATTAATTGATTAATTGAAACGGGTTAAGAGTGAAATGTGCAGGTCAGAGGGTACTCCAGGATCAGCACTGGGAACCACAGGTTCTTTGAGAACCCATGTGCCGTGTTTGAGCTATCTGCTCCAATGTTACACCAGTTAAGTTCCTTCCTTTTTGATGCACCTAACTCTGGTCATTGAGTAACTGGAGCCTACTGTAATCAAAACATCAGCTGCTTATGTCATATGTCATATGTTAACTGCAATCCATTGCTCTTTCATAATCTCTTTCACTCAGGAGGCCTGGGCCCATATTTATCCAGCAGGTCTCATCAGTTTTATGCACTTCTGTTCATCAAGCAGGACCTAAACCCCAAATCAGCATTCTTACAAATGTTACAAGTATGGTTCCTGGGTTACGTTGGCAAATGAGGTCCTTTCTCGTTCCATCTCTGAGTCTAAAACTGCTTCAGTAACTTGGTGCCTCTCCCTGTTCTCCTCAGTGCACTACCTGCCACTGATGTGCATCAGTGTGCTCTCTGAGCTTATCCAAGTGTGTTGCATCAGAAGCCAGCAGCGTTTTGCCCAACCCGCACCTGCTCACGCCCGTCTCCGCCGTGGCCAAGTGTCCATTTCCACCCGGTAACGTGATAGCCCAGCATGCTCTAAAGCGAATAGCTGATAACGCCATCCTGTTTGATTAAGGCTAACAGATGATGAGTTGGCGCGGAAGTTTGGCGTCAGGTTTCTCAGCTGGAGTGGGATACTTGAACAGGGTCACCGCCTTGCGTTCCTGAGAAGGGATTCTTGGATTGCTTAACACTGTTCTTAGAAGCCTCGGAATACTCACCCTCAGCTCTGAAATTCTTCAAATCTGAGTTCTTGATTATCTAATAATTAAAGTTCCAGAATTTTAGGGCTATTTAGTAATTGGACATTAGAACTTTGGGGTTTATACACACTTTAAGAGAAAAAAAAATCTGGAACTCAGAGCACAAGAAACCTAATAGTTTTAGAATTCTGATTCCTAGAAATGAGAATTCTGAAACTCAGAGCTCTAGAAGTGTGACAATTCAGAAAATTCTAGAACTCTAGAAGATAGATAGATTTTGGATTAGAAAATCCAGAATGCTACATCTTAGAGCTCCAGAAGCCAAAAAGAATTCTAGATCTCAGAGCACTAGCAACCCATGAATTTGAAAACTCAAATCGTTATTTAATAGAATTCCAAAAATTTGAGCAAGCCAAAGTCTAGAAATTCAAAAATTCTAAAATTCAGATTACTGGAAATACTAGAACACAGAGCCATAGAGACCCAAGAGTTCAAAAACTCTGCTTAATCATGCCTCTTCAAGGGTTATTTAGTAAAGGAAATGGTTCTTTGTAGAGTTATGAAAACTCAACGAATCCATTGCACGGTGAAAAGGTTCTTCAGATTGATGGAATGTGCTGTAGATGGTTTTATATAGAACCCATTTCAGAAAGGTTCTTTGTAGAACCATCTACAGCACTTTCTCCATCAATTTGAAGAACGCTTTCAGGATGCAAAGTAACCTTTAATCATGCAAAGTGTTCTTTGAGCTTTCCTGGTTCTATATATAGACATGTTTTTTTACTAAAGAACCCCTGCAGAACTATAATTTCTAAGTGTATAGTAACCTGAGTTTTTGATTGCTTGAGTCTCTCTAGGTTTGAGTTTTAGTGTTCTTGCTTTTCCAGTAACCTAAATTCTAGAATTCTTGAGTTTCTCGACTTCAGGTTTCTTGCACTTATGGAATTCTATTAAATAGCGATTTGAGTTTTCAAATTCATGAGTACCAGGGCTCCAAGATCTAGAATTCTTTCTGGCTTCTGGAACTCTGAGATCTACAATTTTGGATTTTCTAATAATCTGAGTTCTAGAATTTTTTGGGGCTTCCACTAACCTGTTTTTTCTCGAATTCTTATGTTTCTAGAGGTCCAAGTATTAGAATTCTTGTTTCTAAGAATCTGAATTCTTAAATGATTAGGTTTCTCACGTTCTGAGTTCTACAATTCTGATGCTTCAATAACTAATAGTAAGTCATTCTCCATCCATCCATTATCTAAGCCGCTTCCGTCAGGGTCGCGGGGGGATGCTGGAGCCTATCCCAGCAGTCTTCGGGCAAAAGGCAGGATACACCCTGGACAGGTCGCCAGTCCATCGCAGGGCAGACAGACACTCACACCTAGGGGCAATTTAGCATGTCCAATTGGCCTGACTGCATGTCTTTGGACTGGACGGAAACCCCGGAGGAAACCCACGCAGACACGGGGAGAACATGCAAACTCCACACAGAGAGGACCCTGGCCGCCCGGCCGGGGAATCGAACCCAGGCCCTCCTCGCTGTGAGGCGACAGCGCTACCCACCACGCCACCGTGCCGCCCGTAAGTCATTCTCATGCTTCTAAAGCTCTGATGTTTCTTGTTTCTAGAAATGCGCATTCTAACATTTTGAAGTTTCTCGTTTTGAATTCTAAAATTTTTTTTATTTCTAAAAAAGGTCTAGAATTTTGCAGTTTCTGGCAGTCTGGGTTTTCAAATTATTTTGTTTGGAGCTCTGAATTTTTGGCATTTGGTTTTTAAGTAACAAATTATATGAAATCTCACTTCTAGAATTCTTGGGTTTCTATGACAAGATTATCATTGTAGAGTCTCTAACACAGTTAAGTATTGAAGTAGGAAGTTCCCTCCTGCAGCCAGTTTTTTTGTCTTTTGAAAGATTGTCTACGTCATATGTCAGTGTGTTTACAACATGACTATGGAAAAACAGTGACGTATTTTACTGCATAAGCTCACATGCTGAGAAACTACTGAATAAATAGCATTTTCGCATAGTTTAAAAAAATGACTGCAGATTTATTTTTAGGTGCCTTAAAGAAATGCCTCTGATTTGCTGAATGTTACTGTCCTGTTTGAAAATGCTGAGTCTTTGCTTGTGCGTCTTTGTTCTGTCCTCCAGGGAATGTCTTTGATTCCACCAGCTGCAGCAGAACCACCACAGAGAGAAGCGACACATGACGTGTTACTTTAATGCTGGAAAGCCAGTTTCTGCACCTGAGCTTCTGGTCATAAAGTTGAATCCTGAAATAATGAGAAGCATTCAAGTCCCTGTTCTCCATGCTGATTAGTATGTAGGGAGCAGCGAGCGCCTCAGTGGTTTGGAACTCGTCCTCTGTGCCCTGGCTCTCGCAGTGGGCCCCTGTGCTGGCTGCGTTTGCTGCTTTTGGTCATAACTCATTTCCTTTGAGCTCATGTTGAAACGCTGGACGAGGCCCCCTGCAGACCCAGTCTTGCAGAAACCCGACCCCCGCTCCTCCTGACCCACTTTCATTCCAACATCAGTGCATGTGTCCAGCTCAGGCCTGAGGGCAGACATGCACAAAACATTTTGGACCAGTTTAAGTCATAGTTTGGTGAAAAAAGAAATGCACCCAAGTGTCTGGGGTCTTCTCGTGTTGGAGCTTGGAGGCTAATGTAGCTGACAAGTAATGGAAGCTTATAGCCCACCAATTAGTGTGGTGCTAAATGCATGCCTAAATTATACTTATGTGGTTAATAATAAATAATTATGTGGTTTCTGACACTGTATGACTCACTGTTAGCTATGAACATGGACTAAGGTAAGTTGGAGCCCTGAATTTTGACCATTCATTTGTCCACTGGTTTGTTACGCCAGCTTTTACTCATTGGATTCAACTCATCAACTTAAGCAACTGGTTGCTTACTATCCTGAAGAGTACTGTCAGCATATAATCCATCTTTTTAGGCAGGGACTGACCCCATGAGTTTATGGCACAGGCACAGCCAAAAAGCCTTAGATTTACCTTATCTTTATATTCATATGTATCAAAGGGAAACTCTTACTAATCTTACTAATTTACTGGTTAAGATGCAAACAGAGTCATTCAGAGAGGTTTGGTTTGAAATGCTGTTTTAGAGACACTTGTCAGAATTGTTCTCAGTGGTGGTGATAGGAACCAGACGTCCACCTCTAAAAGGTCCCTCACAGAAAGTTTTGAAACAAAGTTTTGAAATGTATTTAAAATGTATTTTAATCCATTGGGTGGGGTGCTGTGAGGCAAAATAGTCCCCAAATGATTTTTTTTTTCTTCCGATTTTCCACTATTTTCCCATCAGCAGCATTCCATATAAAGCTCAGAAGACACGTGTCGATTCACTGGTGGTTTTGGACAGTAAATAAAATGTCTGTATTTGTGTTGTAGTCATGGCAACCCCTGGTTCCTATCACCACCACTGTAAAGACATCTGAGGCTCCTCAACAAACCACTCTGAATGAGTTCGCATCTTGAGGTCTGAATTATTTGGAATTTTTTGAAAACTTGGTGGAATTCCCCTTTAATAACTCTATTTCTTGGTAATTTATTTTGTGCTAGAAATGATTTACCATGAGTGATGTCTTCAAGCTTACATTTACCAGAGCTGGAATATAAAAGATATACAAAAAGTGTCTATAGCTTATTGTTAAGCGACATTGTCTAACGGGTGGGGCTGTCAAGACTCTTTGTTGAGTCCAAGACTATAGTCGAGAAGAGGGGTCTGTATTTAAAAAACAGAGCTTGAAGCTGGTTAACTGACTTAACTTACAACTTCTCCTTGCATCTGGGGAAAAATGACTCTTCCATAATACAGAATAGAGCTTCAACATTATTTAAATCACTGCACGTGATCGACAGCCATCAACATTATAGACTGTGCCTTTTTCTTGGTCCAATGAACATGAAATTACAGCTGAATGTGTAAAACAATTTAGTGTGACACAGATTTATGTCTGCTCTGCAATACTGCAGTCTTTTACTGCCACCTACAGGTTTGGGAGGGTGATGCTCTGTCTCCAGTGAGCAGTAGGCCTCCACTCAAAGCTGAAAATTAACAGCAGGGGGGCTAAATGCAGGTCTGTCTGCATCATAATTATGGTGAATATTGTGAGTTATGATATGAGCCTGAATATATAATTTATATAACGTGTGAGATTTTTGGCACTGAAATAATTATTTGCCATTTTTGGGGCTTTTTTGCAATTTTTGTTTGCTGGCGTCATAGTAATATAGCAGTGAAAATTTCCTCTAGGGGTTCTGCAGCAAAACTGAGCCTACATATGACCCACAGGGAGGACAGAGGGGAGAGCGCAGCAGGTGTGTGTGGGCTGCATACACACAAAGGAGAGGAATCCGCACCATTTAACACAGACACAGCTGGTCATGGCAGCTCTCCCTTTCTCTTTCATTCTCATTCCTGTCTCTCTCCTGCTGTAACTTTCCCATCGTGATTTATCATAGTCTTTATACCACCAGCATATATATATATATATATATATATATATATATATATATATATATATATATTCTATTTCCTCTGCCGCCACAATCTCAGGGTCCTCTTATCCTTGCAGCCATACTCATTTTTCCACTTCTACATGTACTTTTTTTGATGGCTCCTTCACCCATAGAGCAAATTTCTGAGATCTCCTACAACCACTACCCAATCTACTACCCTAAGCCACTTTGCTACCACTAGAGCCACTTTCTGATGGACTACTGCCTCTACCAGCACTTTCTTAGTGTTCTTCTACCCCTGCAGCCAGGTCCTGCTGATTCCCAGTTACTGTTTTGGATGATTCCCCTATCCCTACACCCACTTTCATAAACTCTACTACTCCTACCACTACTTTCTGAGGGTTCTCCTACCCCTACAGCCATGGTCTGGTTGTTCCCTTAGCTCTACAGCCACTTTTTGAGGGTTCTTCTAGCCATACAGCCACCTTCTGAAGGCCTACTACCTTTACAGCCATGTTCTGGTGGTTCCCCTAGCCCTATATGCATTTTCTGAAGGTCGACTACTCCTACCACCACTTATAAGGGTTCTCCTACCCCTATGGCCACTTTCTGATTGTTCACCTAGCCCTACCACCACTTTCTGAAGGCCTACGTCCCCTATAGCCACTTTCAGAGGGTTCCCCTACCCCTACAGCCATGTTCTGGTGGTTCCCCTAGCCAGACAGCCAACTTCTGGAGTTCTACTAACTTTACAGTCAGGTCTGTCCTTACAGCCACATTTGGAAGGGTCCCCTACCCCTACGGACACTTTAAAAAAATTAACTAGTCCTACAACCTATTTTCTGAGGGTTCTCTTACTCCTACAGCTATGTTCTGGTGCTCTGGTCTGTTCTGGTCCCTAGCTCTCCAGACACTTTTTTAAGGGTTCCCCTAGCCATACAGCCACCTTCTGAAGGTCTACTACCTCTGCAATCATTTTCTGTTCCCCTAATTCAGAAGGTAGATGTAGGAGTACCCTTATAGCCACTTCTTCATTGGTTGCCATACCCCTACAACCACCTTCTGAAAGTCTACCACCCTTATACCAACTTTCTTAATGGTTCTTCTATATTTACAACACATTTGCTCATGGAGGTCTGCTACCCTTAGAGTAAGTGTCTGAGGTTCATCTACGTCTAGCCACTGCATCCAATAGTGTGTTTGATGGCTCTTGCGCACTCTAAGGGCTTGTGTGTGTGCGTGTGTGTTAGTTATGCTGCACATTCTTCCCCTGAGTGGGTTGTAAAACTACAATAAAAGCCCCAGAGAGATGCTAGGAGGGGTAGGGGGGGTGTAGGGGGTAAAAGGAGGGGAAACTTATCAGAGACATTCCGGCCTGCTGCTCAGGAAACTCCTGCCTGTTTGTAGTGTATAGATGAGCAGTGCCTTTACACCTACAGCACTGTGCAGAACACAGTGAGCCGGGACAGAGATGAAGACCAGAGCATGAAGGTGTTAATAAAATAAAATTTCAAACTTTATTAAACTATATCAAAATTTAAACCTGGATCACCAAAATGCCCACTGGGCTTATCCTTCATGGACACCACTGATAGGGTGCGTCCCATCAGAGTAAAGTGTGCAGGGAAGGGTGTTTGTCATGCATCACAAAAAAAAAAAAAAAAAAGAATGTTGACCATAGAATCAGAAATAGCATGTAGGTGCATGTAAACATACATGAAAGCTGTTCACATGGTGCAAACATTAAAATATTAAAAGCTGCACTGTGTATTTCTTTGTTAAAACAGACCAAATTTATTTTTACTGAGTCAAGAATAAAAAGAGCCTAAAATATGGTGAGAGTGTTCTGCTGCAAGTTGCCCTCTAAAGCCTGAAAGTCAGAGATGTTGGGTCAGGAGTTTTTCACACCACATGTCTTTACGTATTACCGTCACACACACACATTCTCAAAAAGAAGCTCCGACTCGATGTTCAGGCCTCAAATGATCTCAAAATCAACATTATACTGATTTTCACTGAGTTCTCCTTCATTCTCTTTCGATCATCAGATTCATCTACTCAGGGAAGGGGGCTGAAGCACAGCCCATGCTACAAGATGTATGTTCCGTGAAGTTATACATTTCCACCAGAGAGGGCTCCAAATCCCCAAAACTTACACAGTGTAGTGTTAATGTAAGTACACATGTAAGCTATGTATACACACATCGTCATTGTCCAAATGAAAATATGTATCTCTGAAAGAGCAACTTGACGAAAGACAGCAAAAACCATTGCAACTTCTAATGTAAGTTAATGTAAAGATATTTCATTCCAAGTAAGTTTGCAGTATTTCTATTGGTCCATTCATTATAATATTTTCACACAATGTACGCTCGGAAAATGATGGTTCATCAAAAATTCTCTAGTAAAGAAAATGGTTCTGTGTAGAGCCAAGAACAACTCAAAGAACACTTTGCATGATTAAAGGGTTCTTTGCATGGTGAAATTGTTTGTCAGATTGATATAGGATGCACTGTAGATGGTAATATATGGAACCTTTTTTGAAAAGGATTCTTCTATTACATTACGCTTGACATTTGAACAATAGCAGAACTGTTTTCAAAAGGCTTCTAAATAGAGCCATCTACAGCACATTTCATCAATCTGAAGAACTCTTTTGCATTGCAAAGAACCCTTTAATCATGCAAAGGGTTCTTGGAGTGTTCAGGGTTCGATATGGAACTGTTGTCTTTACTAAAGAACCCTTGAGGACCCATCATGTTTAAGTGTGTAAAGGACAGTTACCATGTTCAAATAATCTAGAACAAAAATGAAGTTTTTTTTTTTTAGATTTATGGCATTTGGCTGACGCTCTTATCCAGAGCGACTTACAGTTTGATCATTTTACAGAGGTAGGTGAAGGTAGTGTTGGGAGTATTGCCCAAGGACTCTTATTGGTATAGTGCAGGGGGCTTGTCTAAGCAGGGGATTGAGCCCCAGTCTACAGCGTAGAAGGCAGAGGTGTTACCCACTACACCATACCAACTAAGATGATTGCTTGCTTGCTTGCTTGCTTGCTTGATCGATCGATTGATTGATTGCTTGCTTGCTTGCTTGATTGAATGATTGATTGATTGAAAAATGATACCATATCACCTCATATCGAATCGAATCGAATCGAATAGAATCGAACCATGCATTTATTTATACATGGTTTGTGTTGTGTTCCGTCCATTTCACCAGGACGGAGTCCTCTTACACGCTAACTGACCAATTATTGGACTCAGACAAACCGATTCAGATTCTGCTCGTGCAGAGTGGAGCCTGTGTACGCGCGTCCGCGTGCGTGTGCGCGAGTGAGTGAGTGAGCGAGCTCGAGCTCTCAGTGCCGTTTGCGCTTTTACGCGCGCGAAGCTCCGGAGCTTCAGAAGCCAAACGGGACTTTTAGAGATGAGCGACTGAAGGAGAAGCGGCGACAGAGGTGAGTGCAGGAGAATTCCACCAGTCTTTTAAAATTTCTCCATAATTCAGTGCTTGAGTTGTAAACAGAGACTTTCAGAGTGGTTTGGTGTGAAATGGTTCAGATTTCTTTACAGTGGGGGTGATGGGAACCAGGGGTACACCACAGATATAGCCATTTTATTTACTATCCAAAACCACCAGTGAACCGACACGAGTCCTCTGAGCTTTTATATGGAATGTTGAAGATGGAAAATAGTGGAAACTCTGAAATAATACATTTTCTTAGGAGACAGTTTGGCCTGCATGTATCCTTCCACCATGAATGGATATTAAGGTCTCAAAACCATCATAAATCGTGATGTCTCAGGCAGTGAATTCATAACCATTTCCACGTAATAACTTTCTAAGAGGCCTTCCGCCCGAAGACTGCTGGGGTGGATGGATGGAACTTTCTAAGAGGTAGCTTTTCGAGGCAGACGTCTGGTTCCTATCACCACCACTGTGAACAATTCTGACATTGTACATTTCTTTAGAACATAGTATTTCACACCAACCCACTCTGAATGACTCAGCTTACATCTTAACCACTTAACTATGTAGAATTTCTGAGAAATGGGTGGAGTTCCCCTTTAAGGGTTGATACTTAAGTGAAATAATGGCCAGAGTTAAAGCAGATGAGCAATAAATGACCTAAGTAGAGTTCCAAAAACTACTTCAGGACTCTGTGACTTAGAACTGCAGTAGAACTTCTGTCATCTGTCAGCAGAGGAGCTGAAGTTTGTTAGACTCTGTCCTTCTCTTTCTGCTCCAAAGTGAGAGAAGTGATCAACAGTAACGCAGAACAAAAGATGAACCAGCACAGTTGAAGAAAACTAAACCCATGAAAAGAGAATATTATTGAGTGAAAAAAGTAGATAGAGGTATATATGTATGTTATCATTTGTTTAAGTGCCCTTTAAAGTGCCCTCACTGAGACAGAGGTTGAATGGGTCACTCTGGAGCAGACGTATGAGCCTAAGGTCACCATGCCCAGTGCCAAGCGTGGGCTAGAGGGGTATAAAGCTCTCCAGCATTGGGCTATGGAGCAGTAGAACTGCGTTCTCTCGAGTGACGGAGCTCCATTCAATACCTTTGGGATGAGTTGCAGAGATCCAGAAATGACCATCCAACATCAGTACCTGACCTCACTAATGCTCAATCAAATCCTCACAGCAATGTTCAACATCTGGTTTCATCAAAGCTCATGTGACTTCTGTCTTCCCCTTTGTAAGAACAGAATGTCTTTCTGATGGTGGTCAGTGCTGACTGTCTGACCACACTGCTGGGCAGACGCTGAGAGGAGGGTTATGGCAGCAGAGGACGACCTTCAAATGGAGACTCACCCGAATTCCAAAAGCTTCAGGGTGGTCCTCCGCCTCTGCCCCCCAGAGCACATGGAATCAGGTTAGTTTTACACCAGTCCATTCGTTACTTTGTTCGCTCATTCATTCACTCACACTTTCAACTCACAATCATGCGTTCATTCATTCATTCATTCCTTAACTCACTTTCATTCACTCACTCATTCATTAATTTGGATAGTCATTCATTTATCTATTCACTCACTCAGTCATTCGCTCACTCACTCATTCACTCACTCACTCATTCACTCTACTTTCAGCTCCTTACATCCATCTGCTCATTCAGCCATTTGCTTTTTCATTCACTTGCACTTTCAACTCTTCTCACACGCATTTTGCACACCTACTCACTAATTCATTCATTCATTCATTTATTCATTCATTCATTCATTCATTCACCTGTTCCTTTATTCACTCACTTAGTTAACTTACTTAATGACTTATTCAATCAGTATTTATTTTATTCATTCATACACATACCTGTTCATTCATTCTTTCACCTGTTCATTCCTTTCTACAATGAGCCCAATGTAATCCAGTCTTCACAGGCTGATTCTTACAGCTGTAATCATTTGCATGTATGGCTGTTTTGTGAGTGACTCTGTATCAGTGTTGCTGTGTTTATTCACAGCTGAGCCACAGGTGTCAGTCAGAGTTTCAGGACTGAACTCGGTCACTGCTGAAACCGGCAGGGTGAGTGCAGCTCTGACCAATCACAGCAGAGAAGAGCTGTTTTATTTGCATACACACACTGAACTATATCACGCTGCTGTCTCTTTCATACACACATCAGAAACATCGGCTTTACTGGCAGAGCAGATTTACATACAGCACAGTAGCCGGCAGTAGACAGTACACAGTTGTGCATTCACACAGACAACCACGCCTCCCACTCATACGATACTCTATCTGTCCAAAAGTTTGTGGACAGCAGTGTTTCTTCTGAAATGAAGGGTGGTAATAGTGAGTTTGTGCTGCAGTAACAGTGTCTAGTCTTCTGGGAAGGCTTTATACTAGATGTTGAACATTGCTGTGATTGAGCAGCAGTGAGGTCAAGTACTGATGTTGGATGATCAGTTCTGGATCACTCCAACTCAATGCTGAGGGTCTTTATATTCGTCAAGCCCATGCTTGACGTTTTATAGGCTGTCTGCATGGAAGTGAATGCCTGTGTCAGCATTAAGTGACCATAAAGCCTTAAAGCAGCTGAATTCACTGATAAGAAGACTGTCTGGGTACTTTTGGACGGGTAGAGTACGTTTTTCAGATCTGTACTGGAAAGTGTGCAGTAGCACTGTTCTGTGTGTGTGTGTGTAACAGCTGTGTTTGGTGTGGGTGTGTGTGTGTAGGGTCATCGTGCTCATGTCCTGGACTTTGATGCTGTTTGGAGTGAAGGAGCTTCTCTCAGAGACGTCTATGAGTCAACAGCCAAGGCATTTAACTCACTGCTGATTCACATACACACAACATTACACAGAGACGACTTCTACACTACACTGTGATCATCATTATACTCTCATCTCTCTCTCTACCCTTCCCCTGACTTTTCACTCTTCATTCATTCATTCTTTTTTCCCACTTTCTCTTCTTTTTCAAACTTTCTTGCTATCCATCCTGTTCTTTCTTTCTGTGTGTTTCCCCATGTTTCTCTCTCTCCTTCTCCATTCTCTCCTCTTGCTCTCTCTTCCTCTCATGGTCTCTTTTTCTTTCTCTGCTATCACTCTTTGTCTCTTTTGCTCTCTGTTTCTTCTTTGTTTTTTGTTTTCTCTCTCTCTCTCTCTCTCTCTCTCTTTCGCTGTCTCTTTCCTGCAGCCCTTGGTGGAGTGGGTGATAAGGGGGTATAATGGGTGTCTGATATTGTACGGCCCCTCCAACAGCGTGGACCCCCATTCAGTTCAGTCCAGCAGCTGCAGACTGAAGGGCATCATCAGTCAGGCTGCTGACCAGATCTTCAGCTGTATCCTCTGGAGGAGCAGCAGTGGCAGCAAGACAGCAGTTTTATATGGGCCGAAACTTCTGCAGATGGGAGTCTCTACACTACAAAAACCAATAATAGCCCATAACAGAGGTGCTGATCAGTGTCCGATTGGCAAAAATAATAATCAGAGTTCATAATAGAAAAAAAACCTCTCCAACTGCACAGAGGAGCAGTAATGACAAATATAGCTTTAGTATCACAAAAAGTTAGCTATGTGCTTAGCAGTGCTTGATTGTAGTGAATGCAGATATTTAAAGGTGATTTTCCCATGTTACCCCCGTTCCCTGGGGTCTAAATGAAATATCTGCGACACGCTTTGCTAAGTATGCATTCTCTGATTTTACCCTCATGCCATCCAACAAACAAACTGGAATAGTGTTAATGTTGTTGTGGATCCTACAGCAAGTAATGGCAAGAAATTTCTAGAAAATTACATTTATGTTAATGTATTAGCTGTTAGCATTAGATAATGCTAAACAGCCAAAGAACCACATGGCATAATTATTTTTAATTACCTAAATTTCCCTCATCTGCAGTTTGGCCACCGACAGTTCCAGACAGTTCTGAAGCTGGACAGCTCAGGCATTGATTGCCCATTTAGTAGAGGTTTTGTTGGCAGTTCGGCATCACGTGTCAGGCTCCAGTCCTTGCAGGCCAAAACACTACAGACTTCAGCTTACTGCCTCATCACACACCCCCGATTCAGCTCATCCGCTAATTAGCAAGGCCTTCATGAACTGAATTCAGAGCGTTAGATGTGGGTTAACGCTGATCTCCTCAGCACTTTGGTCGAGAGGTCCCCAGTTCGACACACACACACACACACACACACATTTTCTAACTACTAAGAAGTTGATTTCAGACTCATGTCAGTATGGGTTTTACAGACTGCAGCTGGAACATTGCCATCAGAAATAAAATTTATCCACACGGTGCAGCTGAAAACAGAGCAGTTCCTGTGTTTATCTCCTAGCTTTAACACAATCAGTGTGTCCCAATTCAGGGGCTGAATTGAAGGACGCAGTCTATGAAGGCAAGCCCTTCTGTTTGCATCACAGCACCCCTGTTCCCGCTCTTACCGTTGCATTACAAAACGCCATTCCTGTCAAATTCTTTTAAAGTTCTTTGAAAACGGAGCCAAAAAGTTTGATTTCAGTTGTTTATTTTTTCATTCATTACAGCTGAATATGTTTCACTGCTGGCTGCTGATGAGATGATGAGCCTTTAAATACAGCCTCTGAAGGATACAGCACCTGAATTGGGACACACTGAATGCTAGCTTGTGATAAAAAAAACAGCACATTCTTTCTCGAAGGTATTTCTCAAGCTGTGGGTGGAGATGGGGGCAGTATTATTCTAATGAGCCTGTATGTGACATAAGAAGGGGAGCCAAATCTGAACAGCTTGTTGAATGCTATGTTTCCTGAACTTATCTTATTTCTTGTCTTATTTAACAGTTTGTGGGTTGGTAGGGACTCCACATAGCTAAATGTATGTGCACAGTATGTTCAGAAATTCATCCTTAATTTGACCCCCCCCCCTCAGCTCCAGAGTGCTCTCTCTGTAAAGTCAGAGTTTCCTTTTACCACATCTCCAATGAGAAGATCTACGACCTGCTGGTGAGTGGTTTCTTCACACGACATAAGCTTTTTATGGAATAACCCAAGCAGAAGCATCCTTTAACTGTATAATCACATCCAGTTGAAGTGTGAGGACATCTCTTCTACCTGTCCTCTACCTGTTCAGGAGCCTCAGGTGAGTGAGGTGTGCCGTATTCATGACACAGAGGAGGCAGTGCTTCTGGAAGGTCTGAGAGAGGTGGAGGTAAGCTCCGCCCAGGAACTGCTGCAGATGTACCGGCGTGGGACCGCCCACAGGAATGCAGGTGACAGAATTATTGACCTCCTGGCCACTTTATTAGAAACCCTGCTCTTATAGTTGTGTACTGTTAGAAAATGTAGCTCATCTGTTGATGCACAGTTTGTGTTGTCTATCCTCTGGTCCTTCATCAGTGGTCCATTTCTGACCACAGAGGTCCTCTGCGCTACCATGTCAGTGTCTGTGAACTGTGTCTCTAGATTCCAACTTTACATTATTCAGGCATGTTTTGTTTAATGTGATATTAAATTATGTGTATACACTATCTGTCCAAAAGTATCTAGACAGCCTTTCTAATGAGTGAGTTCAGCTGCTTTAAGGTCACTCATTGCTAACACACCTTGTACAGTCCTCATAGAAAAGCACTGACCAATAGAATGGGATGCTCTGGAGCAGCTGCACAGCCTAAAGTCACCATGCCCAATGCAAGTGTGGGCTAGAGGGGTATAAAGACTCCCAGCATTGGGCTGTTGAGCAGGGGAACTGTTCTGGAGTGATGGAGCTCCATCTAATACCTGATCCGCAAACATCAATACCTGAACTCACTAATGCTCAATCAATTCCTCACCTAGTCTACAGTCTTCTCAGATAAGTATAGGCTGTTTATGCAGCACAAACTCACTATTACCACTCTTCGTTTTAGAAGAAGCGCTGCTCTCTACAAACTTTTGGACATATTGTGTTTTCTTAGCTGTTCAGTCATGGTTTTTAAACCAAACTCGTCCTGAATCTGCTTTGAAAAGACCCCTTTGTGTTTTGTGCAGGGGTCTCTAAGGGAGATTTTGCCAGCAAGTCTCACATGGTGTTGAATATCATAGTCATACATATGAGAGGCCAGTTTAAAGGTAAGCATAACAGACATTTAATAAGTACTGATGTTGTAAGAGAGCAAATGCATAAATATATAGTAATACATGAGTAGTGTATGATCCCTATAGAATGTATAAGCTATTTATAACACATTTGTAACTTGTTGATAAATTGAGCATATATAAATATATGTTTATCTAGACCACTGAAGTGCAGATAACCTTTGTTTCCATTCCAGACTTGTTAGATTTACAGTACCAGTCATCTTCTCATTCAATAGATTTTCTGTATTGTTATTATTTTTTGTAGATTGTAGATGAATGTTGAAGACATCAAAACTATGAAGGAACACAGTTCTGTATAGAGCTATAGGGCTGTACAGAGTAGTGTACCAACCCTACCTCCTCACAACAAAACTGATGGTCTCAAACACATTAAGTAGACAAGCAATTCCCCAAACGAACTCTTGACAAGGCACACCTGTTAATTTAATTAACGCCTACTAATGAAAACCATTTCAGGTGACTACCTCATGAAGCTGACTGAGAAAATACCAACAGTGTGCAAATCTGCGATTAAAACAAAATGTGGCTACTTTGAAGAATCTAAGGTGTAAAACGTTCAGTGAGTCACTCTTTACCTTTATTCCAGCTTCCATTCTTTTCAGGAGACTCACTTTCAGTTCCTCACAGAAATCTGCACACACACCTGTAAAGTCTTAGAAGTTGGTTGATCATTTTCTGAAGTAATCAGACATGTTCAGTGATGTTGACTCTGGGGAGGTCCGTCCAGATATGGACAGTTTTGGTGGTCTACCAGGCCTTCCATTTTAAATTCTCCTTTAAAGGCTCTTCATATAACATCATATTTGTATGTTTCACATCAAATTGCTCATCTCTACTTTTCAAAACCGCTGCAACAACTTCAGTAGCTGTAAACTCCCTGCATGCCAATTCACACGTGTCACCGACGTGGACTGAATGAAGGGTTTCCGGTGTGATGGATCAGCCCTTAGTGATTTCCTGAGTGTCCATTGATCAGTTAAACACAGAATGTAGGTGGTCCACCAGTTCAACGTGGTGAGAGGCAGATGACTTGTATCTCAGCCTCTCTTCATAGGCTCATAACCCTGAATTTGAGTCCTGCATGATCTCATGATCAGATGGAATGGATGGATGGAATCAGATGGATGGAATCAGATTCTGGATTTCTGCACTGGATTATAGCAAATATAAAGAAAGAGGTATAGAAAAATTGAATTGAGTTTGTGGACCCCAGAGACTTGTGCTCCAGTTTTGGAAACTGGCAGTGTGTATGTACTCCTAGGTCCAATCCTATTTCTTTTTTAAGTGTCACCTTGCCCCTTGGAACTGAGTTACAACACTTCACCCTACCCCTCTATCTCAACAAGAATCGGGACACCCTACCCCTAGACGTGAAGGGGCAAAACAGACGGCTAAGACCCAAGTCAGGGGTGCCAAACCCAACCAGTAAAAGGGCCACATTGAAAAATTTCCTCAAATCAAAAATGTCTTTATTTCATTTTTAATTAATGTTGTGCTGTAAACCAAACTGGCTGTTGTTTATAAAAAAATATGCAAAACGTCAACAGTAAAATACAGACATTTGTAGTAGACATTGAAATATTACATGGACACTTGAAGTATTCAAATTTAAATATCCCCAGCTGCTGGTCTTAAACCAACTTATTTGCTTTAACTAGACACCTGGCATCTTTTCATTGCTGTTCATTAAGGCTCAGTTTCCAAGCTGCTGAGCTAATGTTACGTGTTTATGTTGGTTGAACTGAAGCTGAAATGAATTTTGGTGATATGACTGGTGTGGAATTATGCAGAATTGTGTACAGTTGAGGTGTAACCGCTGTCCCATAGATTGTTGTTGGGGTAGGAGAGTCTGAGCCCATTACGTTGCAGTGCATGCTGGGGATGGAAGCGTAGCACATTGTGAAATGGGGTAATAATAACAATGATAGCAAATTAAAATACTTTTGCTAGCTGGATAGGACTGTGTTTGACACATGGAGCCTAAGTGGTAGGGGTGAGTGGTGAAATGAGATTGGGCCTTAGTGTGCCTAACTCACAGTGTGAGTTATATATTTTAGATACTGAATAATTTGTAGTAGGTACTGAATAATTCATAGTAGATACTGAATAATTCATAGAAGATACTGAATAATTTAAAGTAGATACTGAATTACTAATAGTGATTATTTTGTAGAAGAGTCCTTAATAAATGAATTGTAAGCTTCTAGTTTAAGGGACTAAATTGTGCCTGTCATTGGTTGTCCATTTCTGTTGTATACAGGTTGATGTAAGCAGTGAAGAATCCAGCACTCTATTCTTAGACTCACTGAAACTGCACACCAAACACACCAATTATTACATTCTTTACTTTTGTGAAAGCAGCCTCATCACATCCATCAAACAATTACACAAGCTGAGCCTCCCCTGGTGGGTCAGTAAACCAGCAGAGCGCCGGCCCCCTCGAGAGTGAGCGTGTGTTATTGTAGAGATAAGGGCATTCCAAAATTTACTGTTACACAGCCTGACTGGATTCTTGTTTTAATGAGATTAACTACTCTAATGAGTGTAGGGGTGTTTGTTTTTGTCCATTTCCAGGACAGTAATGTCCTGATTTGGTAGTAAAACCAGAGAAAAACAGAACTAACCAACACAGAAACTGACTTATAAAATATTTTTTCATGTATCACTTTTTACAATATTTAATATAAACATCATGCTTGTATTAAAACTCTATGAGTATTGTAGTAATACTCTTATTCACTTAAAACAATCTTAAAACACCAAACAGAAGGTTATCCAATCAGGACTGTTTTCTCTGAGGTATCTAGGTTCAGCAAAGTGAGCTCTCCCATTGGTTAGGTCTTCAGGAGCTGAACTGAAGGGCTTACATATTAGATTAACAAAATAATAAACAAATGACAGAGGACCCAATCACAGTTTGATTTACAATGGGTTCAGTTTCATGAGAAAAGTGTCACTTGGGTCCTTCCGGAAGTTCTCGATACGTCACTAACTATAAATATAAGTCGTAGTCAAAGCAGGTTCCGGTTAGTTGTTACGAATGGAAAACAGCAGCGGCAGCTCTGCCAGGACGCAGGACCATTACTAGATTTCCATAAGGGTGCTGGCAGAACTTAACGCTTTCATAGAGGTGTCTTTGACTGCATTTTGTCATTTACAGCTGAATGCCTTGCCCTTATAGTCACAGTTGGCCACTGTATAATACATATGGGATGTATTATTATTGCTTATAGAAACTTACATATTTAATACATATGGAATGTATTATAAGTGTGTGTGTGTTTGAATGTTCTAGAGGGACCTTTAGCTGCCAGCAAGCTCACTCTGGTAAGTTGATATCAACCCCACTGCAGAAGTTTGATTATATACACTGCAGAGTGTGTTTTAGTATGTGGTAGTAACTGCAGTGTGAGTGAGTTTCTTATCAAGAAAAATGATTGTGTTCTCTTTGCTTTCTTAGGTGGATCTTGCGAGTTCAGGAAAAGTAAGATTGATCTCACACACACACACACACACACATACACACATGAATACTCGTTACTCAAGAATGTTTTTTGAGCTACTTTTCTTTCTGTTGATATTCCTGCATGTTTGTATTTGGTTTTATAGTAGTTACTGAATAATTCATAGTAGATACTGAAAAATTCTTAGTAGTTATTAAATAATTCATAGTAGCTACTAAATAATTTATACAGGATACTGAATAATTCATAGCAGAAGCTGAATAATTAATCATTGTTACTGAATAATTCATAGAAGATACTGAATAATGCATAGCAGATACTGAATAATGCATAGCAGATGCTGAATCATGCATAGTAGTTACAGAATAAAATTGATACTGAATTACTAATAGTGATTACTTAACAGAAGAATCCTTAATAACTGAATTATAAGATTCTAGTTTAAGGGGTTAAATTGTGCCTGTCGTTGCTTGTCCGTCTCTGTGTCTCTGTGGTGTTTAATTTTCTGTGTTTCTGTGTGTGTTGTTGAAGGCTGTGCTCCGCAGTTCTGCAGTTCAGGATGTGAGGAGGAGTTTCCATGTAGCTCCAGAAAACCTACAGGAGGCCAAAACTCTCAAACGCTCCCTCACCATCTTCAGAAATGTGAGTATCACTCTTATTCTGCTGTCAGGATTACAAATACAAGATAAAGCGCAGAAATCAGTTTTTCTACTAAACACAGAGAACAAAGTACTTTAATTGTGTGGAAATACTACACAAGATGACCAATTCCACTGCAATGCCACTGTGTAAAGTGGTACTGAAATACAGGCTAAACCAGAATAGCAAGGTTTAGTGAACAGCCATCTGTAACGTGGAGCAAGGAGGCGGACGCACGTGCTGAGATAAGCGAGATTTATTATGGACAAATCCAAATCAGCATCGAGACAGTCCAGGGTCATAGAGCCAACACGGATTGATCGAGGGGCAGACATGACAGACAAACCAGAATCCAACATACAAACAGTACAACCAGAACAGTACAAACACCACAGCAGATAACAGTTCAGACAAAGACCAGTAACCAGACAGGGGAAAACAGGCTTTAAATACATAAGGGTAAACGAGGGACAGGTTGAAACACAGGTGGAGACAGTCAGGGGTGGAGTCATGAAACGAGGGGGCTGGACTAAAAACCAAAACAAATACACATGGGCCAAACCAAAACAAAAGCACATGGACCGGACTGGGAGGGGCCGATCGTGACACCATCTCTGACAGGAAAGGGTAATTTGACATGCAAAACAACCAATCACAGAACATTTAGTGCAACATACACAAAGAAAATAAATTCGCATTACATGAAGCGGAGTACCAGTCAGTAAACATGTCTAGCTACTTACAACTTTAAACAACATTCAAGAACAACTTCTTAAAACAGGATGCACTGTCTTTCAAAAGGTGCCTTCGAGTTCTTTTTCCTTCTCCATCACCAAAGTGTTGCGGAATTCACTAGTCTTGTCACGAACTTATAGATTAAGGAATTGGGTCAAATTGAGCTCCACTTTAGCTGTTAGCCTCACCTTCCAGTAACAATTAAAGAAAAGAAAGGAGGCACTGTTTCCTAGAAAGCTGAAGTCAGCTTCTTATTCGCCAGCTTCTTTTCCCATTCCACCTTAAACAAGGCACCAGAAGGTAACTGCTGCACCATTTAAGGTCGAACAGGAAAAATGAGGTGCCAGAATGTAACCACTGCAACATTGAAGGTGGAATGGGAAATTCTGAATAAGAAGCTGGCAAATAGGAAGCCAACTTCAGCCTCATTTGTTTTAGATTTCCTCACGTGTTGTTAAATTACTGAGATATTGATTCGAGCAGAACCACTATTATTGAGGAGCTTGAGTTTGGCAAATTTTTGGAGGTATTTCACTTTTAAATAAATTATTACTTATAATAATCATATTATTATATTACATAATGCACTTGTGTAATGCTAATCCAGCTCCAATAGGGCTCAAGTAGAAATGGACAGTCGTGCAACATAATTTCCATCAAATTCAGATCATAATAAAATATCTCCTCTTCTACTTACAAACACAAATGTGGTCTGGATTGGAAGTTTATGATCTGCACTTTCCACACAATTTCTGCACTTGTTTCAATGAGCTACGAGTCACAATTTATTCATATGAAATCACGCTTTGCTGTTGTTCTGGCTGGCCATAACTAAGCTAAATGGGTGAATATGTTTCTGTTCTGCTTGTGAAAGTGGGGGTCACATTTAAAAAATGAACACGAGTTCAAAAAGATATTGAAAGAGGCCACGTTGCTGTGGTTACTGCAAGATAAGGGCGGCTCTTTTCCCTCCCTTGCAGAAGAGATTTGGACTGTTTCTGAAAAACAAAAACTCCACGATAACGAGCTGGAGAGAATGAAGTGAATCACGCCCAGCCAATCCATCCAAAAGTCCTGATCAGCTTGTCAGTGTCACTGCCAGGTTGAGAGGGGACCATCTCCAGACAGGAGATCTGTGGCCTGAGGATGGCTTACACAAACTGGGGGTGGGGAGAACTGGAGAGTTTTTACACTGATAGCAAAACAATTCTCCTTTTAAAAGTGCAAACACCACCCCACAGCGAGGCAGAAATTTGGTCAATTTCAGGGAATGAACTGGCCAACTCGGCCAAGGCTTTAAAAACATGCATGTTAGTAAACACCACTGATACTGGGTTTTCCTCACAGTGCACTTTATGATTTGTTTTAAAGTTGAAGTTTACTTATTATTACTATGTAATGGGGTATTGTGGGTAATGCAGTTTTCTGTAATTACAGGTGATATTTTCTCTGAGTAGTGCAGGCTGCCAGCATGTTCCATACAGGGAGTCCAAACTCACTCGTACTCTGAGAGACTGGTGAGCATCGTTCACCATCATCATCATCATCGTCATCATCATCGTAAAGATTCATAGCATTAGCTCTGGGTTCAAAGCCTTTGTTTTTGTAGTTTTGCACACTGTAATGTGGAGTAACATTGTCAGGTTTGAGTTAAAGGGCACATATCATAGCAAACCAAATTTCTCTTGCTTTTTAATATGATAATTTGATTATTTTACAAAAATGTTATGTTAAAGTTTCAAAATGTGCTTGCCAGTTCATACAGCCCATATATGGAATCTAAGTTGAATTAATCACTGTGTTTGTTTGTCATTGGACAGCCAGTAATACATTTACATATGACCACCCATTCAATTTGAAGCAGTTTAGCTTTCCGTTGTGGAGTGTTATTCCTGCAGATTGTCTGTAGGAGTGTTATTGAAGTGGAAGCTGTGGGAAAATGGTCAAATGTGGTGCTTTTCCTGGCTGTCAGGAAGCAAATGCGTCATTACAGCCTTCCAAAGGATCCATAGATCTGAAAGGAAGTGGTTGAAGCTTATTTTCATTGCCAACTTAGGTGTAAGTTAGTTTGTTCAACATTTCAGCCCAGATTGCAATGCAGCCAATCAGAATCAGAGTCATGTACATATATCTCTCATAAAGGCACAGTAGCAAAAACAGCCTGTGATAAAGAGAAGTCAAAGGTTGTCAGCTAAAAATTAATTGCAACTGATTTTGTTCATAAACCCACATGATAAATACAATACAGGACAATTGCATAAATTTGGCACCTAATCTTGTTCTGAAATGATAATTTCAAAGGTCTTCCTTGTTAAAAAAATGGATGAATCCATTGCACTGGTGATTGTGCTGTGTTTTATTCAGCTTCTCAAAGCTAATCTATTCATCATAGATTTTTTTCACTGTATAGCTGTTGCATTAAGCTGTATGCTAATTATTCTATAATTGTTCAGTCTTGGAGGAAACTGTCGGACATGCCTGCTGGTAGCTGTGGCAACCCAGTCATCGTCAGTCACTGAGACTATAAGCTGCTTGCAATTTGCTGCCCAAGCCATGAGTGTACCTTCACGGTCAATACACACCTCACAGATGTGCTATACAACTGCACAGGTAACCACATATAGCTGCACAGATATACTACATACCTGTACAGGTAAACATATACACCTGTATGTTCATGGCCATTACTCACAGATCTACACACCTGCACAGGTAAACATACACCAATCAGGCATAACATTATGAGCACCTCTTTGTTTCTATGCTTATTGTCCAATTTATCAGCTCCACTTACTATATAGGTGCACTTTGTAGTTCTACAGTTACAGACTGTAGTCCATCTGTTTCTCTGCCTACTTTGTTAGCCCTCTTTTACCCTGTTCTTCTGTGGTCAGGAGCCCCATGGACCCTCACAGAGCAGGTACTATTTGGGTGGTGGATCATTCTCAGCACTGCAGTAACACTGATGTGGTGGTGGTGTGTTAGTGTGTGTTGCACTTGCACTGAGTGGATCAGACCCAGCAGTGCTGCTGGAGTTTTTAAACAGCAGTGTCGCTGCTGGACTGATAATAGTCCACCAACCAAAAATATCCAGCCAACAGCGTCCTGTGGGCAGTGTCCTGTGACCACTGATGAAAGACTAGAGGATGACCAGCACAAACTATGCTGACACACATGAGCTGCTGTCTCTGACTTTACATCTACAAGGTGGACCAACAAGGTAATAGAGTGGACTATGAGTGGACAGCTCCATCAGTGTTTAAAAACTCCAGCAGCACTGCTGTGTCTGATCCACTTGTACCAGCACAACACACACTAAAACACCACCACCATGTCAGTGTTACTGCAGTACTAAGAATGATCCGCCTCCCAAATAGTACCTGGTCTGTGAGGGTCCATGGGGCTCCTGACCACTGAAGAACAGGGTAAAAGGGGGCTAACAAAGTATCAGAGAAACAGATGAACTACAGTCTGTAACTGTAGAACTATAAAGTGCTCCTATATAGTAAGTGGAGCTGATAAAATGGACAATGAGAGTAGAAACAAGGTCATAATGTTATGCCTGGTCGGTGTACACATCTATATCTTTGTGGCCATTACTCACAGATCTCCTACACACCTTCACAGCTAAACATACATGTATGTTCATGGCCAACACTCACCTCACAGCTCTGCTACACATTTGCACAGATAACCACATGCATGTGCACAGGTATACTATGGCTAGGCTAATTAGATCAGGTCTGATTAGAATAATGCTAGCATTTATTACATCACAGTACAATACACACTGTTAAAATTAAAGATCAGAAATTGAAATGCTCAGTTATCTCTGCCCTGTCAGGTGCAAAACGTGTGGACAGAAAGGAGTGCCCATCCGCTGATCAGAGCACAGATGTTTCCACCAGTCAGTGCGGACAGAAGAGTGAGTCTCAAAAAGACCAAATTCTCAGAGTAGGAGTGTTGGTTTAGGACCAGTTTATCTCTTTGTATGGGGTACTTTTTAAGAAATGTTCTCGATACAAAATTATTTTGTACAATTTAGTGCTCTGGGTGGCTTTTTGTGCTGAAAGCTACAGATACTTAGAACAGACAGAGGTAAACTAAAAATGGCTGTGTAGCCAACATGACCATGGTATCCCTGCTCAAACAACAGCACAGATCAGCATGAATTCCATGTTTATGCTGGTTTATACTGGTGTATTGTTGGTCTGGTGCTGGTTGACCAGCATACCAGCCACCAAAACATAAACCAACAGTACATACTGGTTTTGCTGGTGACCAGCATATCAATGTTCATTGCTTCTGACCAGCATACCAGCATCTAACACACAACATGGACTGGTTTTGCTGGTGACTAGCCAAGGGATTCTTTGTGGAAAGTTGTTGTTGTAAACATTGTAGTTACTGAAGGTTAGAGCTGTCAGTCTTCATTGACATAACTAGCTAGCTATATTATAAAAATTTGCCTGCTAGCTTCCTGTCTACTACAAATACAAGTAATTTTACGTATTTGATAACAGTAGCACATCTGCTAGTCAGTAACAGCTAAGTGCCAGAGCTTTCTTTCAGTTGTTTCTTTTCAGTTTGACTTGTGTTAGTTAACATAAGCCAACGGTTTCCAAATGCTAAAAACATGCTGTTTTTGCTAACTAGCTGTCTGATTTGAAATGATAGCTTGCTAGCTAGAACTTCCGAGATGCTAAAAACAGAGCTAATTGTCTGATCTGACGCTGTTGATGATTCTGTGTGGAGTGCTGCTGAAATTTTTTAACCATAGTAGATGGAATACTTTCTTTATTGAGTATTCTATAACTTATCATAGCTTCACTCACCATGGTAGGCTACTGTATGATTTCTGACATGGTTTACAAAGTTACTTAGTTAGTACTTGGTTTTAGCAATTGGGCTTCACCATAGTTTATTACAGTACAGTTACCATGGTCAAAATATTTGAAACTGGAACTGTCTCCTTTTTTTATGCCATAGATAATAACATTGGATATTTTAATGATACTGTATATTGACTGGTGAACTGAAATTTGAAAATCAGAAATCTGGTCACCTTACAACAGGGAGAAACAGCTTTCTTAGCCTTCATAATATAATCCCCTAATGTCCTATTAAATACAGTAATCAAGGCATTGGAGGAACCCTGAGTTAGCACTCTTCCTGCTCAGAACAGGCCTCGCTAAATCTATTGTAATGAAAACCTTTGTTACTCATGTCCATAATTGTGTTGAGTGACCTTGCGGGAAAAACTTGTAAAAGTTTACAGGGGTCATTTTTTGCTGCAGTGGTCTGCTTGTTTTTGCCTCAAGTTCCCAAAGCAACACTCCATTATATCATCTGGGTCTAAGCATGAAATGTGAAGAAGGATGCCACACCAGGACAATCAAAATCATTTGTATGTATGGACTCCGGCGGTCATCTCGTAGTAAATCAAGCTTTTGGCAAGTGAGGGGACAGCTGGGATAGTGACTCAAATCAGTCAAGTGAAAATGTTAGCTAGTTTAGCAGAAGCTACACTGCCTATGGTCTTCTCCTACCTTGCACTTCTACTCATTGGCCACTTTATGAGCTCCACTGTATTGGCGTGTGATTACAGGCTATAGCCCGTCCAAATGCAGGAAATGACCGCTGATGAAGGACTAGAGGATGGCTTACACAAATTGTACACCAGTAGATGAATTACAGTCTCTAACTGTACACCAGCAAAGAGGGGCTATCAGTCTTAGACCAACAATGCAACACTTCTTTGGTTAGGATAATTTAAGTACTATGGCTTGTCTGGGTGATGTATTGTGCTCTGTCCAGTCTCAGGCCTCCTTGCCCCCTATCCTGGCCACCTCAGGAGCACCCAAACCCAAACCCAGGAGCAGCTTGGACAGCTCAGAGAGCCGCTCTTTCCTCCCTCAGCTGGAGAAACCATCACAGACGGACCCGAATGGACGCTATGGCCGTGGATCTCAGAGTGGGGGGGAGAAGAGCAGAGCTGTGGATGGTAATGGGGGTTCTGATCAATGCATAAACATTGGTTAATCCTTTAAAATCTCAGGATTACATTTACATGTAAGCCTGAGATTTATTACATCCTAACGCTTATTATTCAGTCACTTTGGCCTTATTATTCAGTAACATTTAGAGCTAGTTATCCATTTAACCTAATGAGAAACTGTAGAACAGACCCAGTTTATATCACAATACCTACATTTAGAGCCAGTTATTAATTCAACCTAATGAGAAACTGTAGAACAGACTCAGTTTATATCACAATACCTACATTTAGAGCCAGTTATTCATTCAACCTAATGAGAAACTGTAGAACAGACTCAGTTTATATCACAATACCTACATTTAGAGCCAGTTATTCATTCAACCTAATGAGAAACTGTAGAACAGACTCAGTTTATATCACAATACCTACATTTAGAGCCAGTTATTCATTCAACCTAATGAGAAACTGTAAAACAGACTCAGTTTATATCACTGTACTTCGGAGTTTTAAAGGTTAATGCTGGCTGTCTGTTGCAGTTTGTGTTTTGAAAGGTGCCTTCCCGCTGTCCAGCTGCCACTCCAACGTTGTTCTGTCTTCATCCTCTTCCTCACTTGCCTCCTCTCTTGCTTCAGGCACTATCACAGAGTGCCCCAACTGCAAACAGGAGCGAAAGATCAGGGAGGAATACGACAAATTCATCATTCAGGTGAAGAGGGACAGAGACAGCCTGAGCCAGAGGGTGACTGAGTTGGAGAAGGAGCTGAAGAAGAGAGGAGGAGAGGAGAGAGAGAACAGATCAGAGGGGAAAGAGAACAGAATAGAAGGCAGAGAGATCAGAGAAGAAGGGAGAGAGTGCGATAGAGCGGGGAGAGAGAGCAAAGGAGAAGGGAGAAAGACTGAACAAGAGAAAGAGAGTCAAAAAGAGGTGGGACAGATCAAAACAGAGAGAAAAAAGACAGACAGAGAAGAGAGAGCAAGTGGAAAGGGAGAGACTGAAAAAGAGATGAACGGTGACAAAAGAGTGATGAGACAAATGCGAAGAGAGGAGAGAGAGAGCAGAGGGAAGGAGGGAGAGAGTGGAGAAGAAGAAAAAGCAGAATGTAATGGAGGAGAGCGAACGAGAGAGAATGACTCAATGAGAAAGGAATCTTCCACCCCACATGGAGAGAAGAGCGCAGAGGTAAAGAGTTCATCCTGCAGGAAAAACATCTGAAAAAACCTTGGTGAGCTCAAAGAGTGAGGGCTGATCTCTGGTCAGTTCTCTCTGACCAATCTGTCTTATATACAGAGAGAAAAGAGACAGAAACTGATCCTAGACCAGCAAACGAGGAAAAAAAATTGGAGCCACTTGCATTTCTTATTGTCAAACCTTTCATTGCCCCAGAAATGAGATATGTTAGTTTTGGCCACCTAGTGGTGTAGAAAGGGAAGTCTACAGAGAAATGACCAAGTCAGAATTGTTCACAGTGGTAGTGATAGGAACATGAAATGGTTATGAATACACTGCCTGATGTCTAAGGCACTGTTTTATCATAGATTTGTGAAGATTTTTGCCTTAAATTCCTCTTCTTAAACTTCTTAAACATGCAGGGTGTTGTTAGGGAAAATAGCTCCCAAAGAAAACTTATTATTTCAGATTTATCATTATTTTATCATCCACATTCAATACAAAACACAGAATTTAGGTCTGAGATCTGAGTCTGTAGGTTTCTCTACAATCAACCTTTTCCCACCAAACCACTCTGAATGGCTTTGTTTACATCCCAATCACTAAACTTTGCAGAATTTTCAAAAAAATTGGTGGAATCCCCCTTCACAGTGTATTTTAGATATTCGTTTAGTAAGAATAAGAGGTGACTGACGATGTAAGTATTCCTTAGCATTTATTAACTCATCTAAATGGCTGTTATTTTCTTTTCTTTTCAAAATAACCACAATAATTGCATTTAGAGATTGTGCTTTTTAAAATCAGTAATTGAAATGAATCATTAATTTGTCTGCATGAAGGAGTGGGCTGATAATAATGGGCTGATGATAAGTCGAAACTTTTGTCTGAAAGAGAGCACATTTTCTTTTAATTAACATATTGGAAAGAATAAAATGTTATTTATTAAATGTGTCATGACTTTTGCTCAGGCCACATTTTTACATTTTATATTTTCCACTGTGTTAAATTAATAGTAACTGTGTATTAAAATATGCAGATGTGTGTTCTCTGTAGAGGATGTGTTCACTTATTTTCGCATACAACCCCAATTCCAATGAAGTTGGGACGTTGGGTAAAACATAAATAAAAATGGAATACAATGATTTGCAAATCCTTTTCAACCTATATTTAATTGAATACACTACAACGACAAGTTATTTGATGTTCAAACGGATAATCTTCGTTGTTTTTTGCAAATATTCACTCATTTTGAATTTGATGCCTGCAACACGTTCCAAAGAAGTTGGGACAGGGGCAACAAAAGACTGGGAAAGTTGAGGAATGCTCAAAAAAACACCTGTTTGGAACATTCCACAGGTGAACAGGTTAATTGGAAACAGGTGAGTGTCATGATTGGGTATAAAGGGAGCATCCCTGAAAGGCTCAGTCATTCATAAGCAAGGATGGGGAGAGGTTCACCACTGCATGAGCAAATAATCCAACAGTTTAAGAACAATGTTTCTCAACATGCAATTGTAAGGAATTTAGGGATTTCATCATCTACAGTCCATAATAACATCAAAAGATTCAGAGAATCTAGTTTATTCATTTGAACATTAAATATCTTGTCTTTGTAGTGTATTCAATTGAATATAGGTTGAAAAGGATTTGCAAATCATCGTATTCTGTTTTTATTTATGTTTTACACAACGTCCCAACTTCACTGGAATTGGGGTTGTAGAAAATCAACAAATACATGCAATTTTGGGTGCCCAGACTTATTACATGTGACTGTATGGACTCATAAAGACACAGTGTGAGAGGTTATGTGTGTGTTTGTGTGAAGGATGGCAGAGGCATCAGGCTGGAGGTTTTTCACACTACGCTGTACGTCTTTATGTATTAACGTCACACACACAGTCTCAAAAAGAATGTCTGTCTCGATGTTTAGGTCTCAATGATCTCAAAATCAACATACTTATGAAGATGTGATTTTAATAGTATGTAATTCACTCACATCTTCAGTTCTCTTTGATTCTCTCTCAATCATCAGATTCATCCGCTCAGGGAAGGGGGGTAAAGCACAATCCGTGCTACCAAATGTTCTTCCACACATTGTGTGCAATTGCACATTTCCACCAGAGACGTCTCCAAATCGCCTAAATTACACAATGCAGCTTTAATTATGAAGCCAAATATTTTTAAATATTTACATATTATATTGATGCTGTCGACACAAACTCTCATACCTCCAGCAATGCAACTTTAAAAAAGAAAGAAAAATTTGAAATTAAGTTAATGTAGCAAGATCTTATTCAAAATTATTTTGGACCATTTCTGTTGTTCTATTGTGTTCTGTTGTACGCAATGTAAACAGCAGCTGGTGTTTTCAAAGTATGAAAGAATATGAAACATTTTGGACAGCTGAATATTAAAAAAATATTATTTGGCATTTTGCTGATGGCTTGGTTCGGGTCTCAAGCCAGTTTTGGACTCAAAACTTGGCAATGTCCAACTGTTTGGGTTGGATTCAGAGAAAATGTTGTTGGACTCCATTTGGGTTCAGACTCAAAATTCCTTGCTGTGGGTCAAGTCGGCTAGAACAACAAGTGTCTTGTTTGGACCAAAATATCAGACCAAATTAAAATTCTACTGTAAACCCTAACAGTATGTGACTAATGATAGTCAATGAAAGACAGTGATGCTGAATTGTGTGCTTCAGGAGCGCCTGCTGTCGGAGCTGAACAGAATGAGACAGGAGTGCGAGGGACTGAGGGAGCGGATGTCTCTGTCCAACACTCAGCTGGAGACAGAAAAGGTTTCACCTTTAATTTATTCTAACTTCTCTTCTTAGACAAAGAGAGTATTTTCTGTTTCATTCAGAATGACCTGTTACTGCGATTCTGTTGTTGCAGGCTGAGCTGATGTCTCACATAGACAACTCCAAAAGCTGCTATGAGAAAGTAAGCAAGTTCCTACACTCAAGACACTCAAAGTCATTGATGTCAGCTGGTGTGACCGTCCATATATGCAGATAAAGTAAAGTTTTAAAAAAATTGTAATTTGTTTTCATTGAAAATCAAGTAAAATAGTTTGTGTCTGAAACCTTTCAAACTTTAAAAGTATGTAACTAATTGCAAAACCTTTGTCTGTAAATTCAGATTTCTCAAATGTCATGTGGCACAACCTACAATATAGACATTTATTCTGGCATGCTTTTAAGAAAAGTGAGCAGGGCATTGCATCATGATGAAGGCCCCAATTCCAATTGCAGTTCCAACGTCAGTAGCTCTTTTCAGCAATATTTGAAAAATTGTCATTTTGAGTCACGATTAGTCAGGTGGTTTGACCCCAGGAGATACATGAGAATGTATTAGGTGTTTATTGTTTATTTTTCTGAAAAACATTATGGCAGGTTTATAATTATTTAATAGCACAAGGGCAAAGGTTTATACAGGGGTCCAAGCACAAAGGCTAGATATTGTACATGTTCCCATTAGCATTTGATGATAATGTGTGGTTGCACCACTTAACATTTTATGACTGGTGAAATTAATAATGCTGTTTAAAAACAAATTTATAGATATATAAAAGATATTAAACAAATATCAACACTTTGAACAGATTTGTGCACATTCATGCAGATGCAAAATATCACATCATATTCACATTCATATTCTGTTTAAAAAGTATTGTTCAAATCAATACTAAATCCCTTCATTTTTATATGTGTGCGTGTATGCTGCCCCCTGCAGTTGTGTTTGGAGAACGCTGAGCTGAAGGCCAGACTGGAAGCCCTTCTGAAAAACGGCTCTAGGTTGTGCTCTGGGTGCCACGGCAACATGGAGTCACACACCTCACACACACACACGGAGAGACACTCCTCACACACACACACGGTCACAACAAACACAGAGATGCTTCTCATGTCACACTGTGTTTCTCAGCAGTGCACGACTGACCTTCCCCACGGTGAGACACAAACACTATATTCATTTAATGGTGTTAATTAAAGTGATATTTCTGTCAAAAATCAGATTTACTTATATCTTTTTACCATAACTGTAGTCAATCAGCCACAGACTACAGAGCCCCACTGCTGACATCACTCCTTTATAAAACTTACTAAGGCGTGGGAACAAACAACAACATGGTAAGGTGAGGGAACGAGATAATTAAGTTGTTATAATTATGCAGTGGCCATGATTTGTTATGGATTTACTGAGTCATGGGAACAAGATAGTAGTTGTAATAGTTAAGTTTTGGCTGTGGCTTACTATATTGGGGAAACAAGACAGATAATTTGTGGCTTACTAAGGTGGGAAAACGAGATAAATAAGTTGTGGCAATGACTTTGTGGGAAAAAGACTTAGTAAAGTCAGGAAATGAGATTATTAATTCTCATAGTTAATTTGTGGCCATGACTTAGTAAAACATGGGCGCAAGATATCCATCCATCCATCCATCCATTTTCTAAGCCGCTTCTCCGTCAGGGTCGCCAGGGGGTGCTGGAGCCTATCCCAGCGGTCATCGGGCGGAAGGCAGGATACACCCTGGACAGGTCGCCAGTCCATCCCAGGGCAGACAGACAGACACAGACAGTCACTCACACACTCACACCCAGGGGCAATTTAGCATGTCCAATTGGCCTGACTGCATGTCTTTGGACTGTATGTAAGTTAATGTATCTAATTCCCACTCTTTACCTAGTTGACATGGCTATAACAATTTAGTTATCTCATTCTTGTTCACATGCCTTACTAAATCATGACCATAACCTACCTATCATGTTCTCATGCCTTACTAAGTCACATGCCTTACTAAATAATGACCACTACCTAACTATCTTGTTCTCATGCCTTACTAAGTCATAGATAGATAGATAGATAGATAGATAGATAGATAGATAGATAGATAGATAGATAGATAGATAGATACTGAATAAATATGAGCAGATATGTACAGGTAACGGCGTATAATGACAATACTGAATAAATATGAGCAGATATGTACAGGTAACGGCGTATAATGACAATACTGAATAAATATGCGCAGATATGTACAGGTAACCGCGTATAATGACAATACTGAATAAATATGCGCAGATATGTACAGGTAACGGCACATAATGACAATACTGAATAAATATGAGCAGATATGTACAGGTAACAGCGTATAATGACAATACTGAATAAATATGCGCAGATATGTACAGGTAACAGCACATAATGACAATACTGAATAAATATGAGCAGATATGTACAGGTAACGGCGTATAATGACAATACTGAATAAATATGCGCAGATATGTACAGGTAACGGCGTATAATGACAATACTGAATAAATATGCGCAGATATGTACAGGTAACGGCGTATAATGACAATACTGAATAAATATGCGCAGATATGTACAGGTAACGGCGTATAATGACAATACTGAATAAATATGTGCAGATATGTACAGGTAACGGCGTATAATGACAATACTGAATAAATATGCGCAGATATGTACAGGTAACGGCGTATAATGACAATACTGAATAAATATGCGCAGATATGTACAGGTAACGGCGTATAATGACAATACTGAATAAATATGCGCAGATATGTACAGGTAACGGCGTATAATGACAATACTGAATAAATATGCGCAGATATGTACAGGTAACGGCGTATAATGACAATACTGAATAAATATGTGCAGATATGTACAGGTAACGGCACATAATGACAATACTGAATAAATATGAGCAGATGTTGGTGCCAAAATAAGGTGTTTAGTGTGGAGTGTCCAGATGTGCAAGATGCGCAATAGGGGCTACAGAACGTGCAATATATACAGTAAGGTGTTCATATGTGCAGATGGATAAAATGAAACCTAAAGATTTAGCATGTCATGGTCACAGCCTACCTGTCTTATTCTCATTCAGGATCTATTTCCACATGTTAGCAAGTTGTGGCCATGCATTATTTTTTTCATGAAAGGATATCACCAGTGTAGTTAGCTGTATTAATTTTTTACTCCCCTCAAGCTGATCGGCATGTAAATTTAGCTCTTTAAGGGAATCTCCTTTAAATACCATTTGAAAGATGCAAATTTGAAACACACAAAAGCCTGAATATTATAAAAGTGCTGTTTAGGTGTAGGTGTTACTGGAGACAAGACATTTTATGTTATCTATAAACATGGACAAAAGTAAGTCATGTGGCCAAACACATGAAGCTTACATTTTGGTCCATACTTTTGTCCATTGTTACAGGTGAAAAAGAATAAAGGTATAAAGAAAAAGTATTGTTATAGTAAACAATGACTTTAAGCTCTTCTTAAAGACAGTTAAAGACAGACTCATTGGCATATATAGACAATGTTAAATTATGTCATTTAAAATGTCTCTCTCTCTCTCTCTCTCTCTCTCTCTCTTTAATGATGCAGGCAGTAAGGGCTGCTTTAGTTCATGTCCAAGCTTCCTTGAATCATCAGAGTGTGGATTTACAGAGAGATCATCTGAGCCAGTCTCACACTCTTGCCACTGTGACTCAGCACAGCACAAACCCAGCCTCTACAAACAGCTGTGAGTATAACACAAGTAAATCACTCATATAGTACAAGAAATGTACTGTTTTATCATTTGTCAAAGTAGTCCAACCTTTTTTTGACTTACGCTGAAGTAAAAGGTTGTTCTTGGACACCACCTTTAAGAAAAAATACATAAAACACCATGAATCTGATATAAACAAGAGGCACATGCAGATAATTCAATAACACATACACATAATTTGATCTATTTTATAAAATGCATAGTTCCAGTCCTAAAATCTGGTTGGCTCAACTGCGTTTGAAGCATAAAATAAAATAAAATGCTCCATAGACACAAAAACACACTTAAAAAGAATGGTTTTCAAGGGTTCTTTAGTAAAGAAAATGGTTCTATATTGAATCATAAACACTCAAAGAACCCTTTGCCCCTTTGCGTGATTAAAAGGTTCTTCAGCTTGATGGTGGATGTGCTGTAGATGGTTCTGTATAGAACTTTTTTGAAAAGGGTTCTATATAGAACCATTTTTGGTTTTAATGAACAACTGATTCATGAGTCACATTACTTTCATTCTCATTTCTTTGAAACGTGAAGCCAGAAATCTGATGTTGCTATTAATGATCAGATTCATGTACAACATAAAACATAGAGGGAGCCAGTTGTAGTCTATGGAAGAAAACAAATGTACGAAAATTCAGCAGAACTTTTAAGTTGCATGTCACCAACGTAAAATCACCATGACAGCAGACATAAACCTACATAAACATTTGTAAAGGCTTTTTCTAATAGGGCTCATCTTTCATAAAGGCTGCTTGATGTCAACTTGATGTAACACTGGCCAAGTGACATTTATTTTTATGACATGGGGTTCTGTTGTCAGACTTTGTAAACATTGGCGAACTTCTATTTTCAACGACATCTGTTGGAATAAGTGTTATTAAGTGTTTAAGTTAATTATGAAGGGTTTATGTAGGTGACATGTGAACAGAGGTGGGCAGTAACTTGTTTACTTATTCAAGTCCATGTACTTACTACCATAATACTTTTACTTCTCCTCACAAACTGACATGCCAAAAGTCATGGGATAGCAGTATGTAAATTTATTATGAAGTGGGGTTACCTCAGGGGACAGCTTGGGAACACCCACACTTGCTTAAGTTGTGAGGTGTCATCTTGTGAGTGAGGTTGAACACTGGCCAGCGTGCTCATGGCAAGGCGACATGAATTATCGGAGTTTGAACGAGGCATGACGGATGGGCTATTGCTTTTCCCAAAGCTGTGCAGGCATTTAACATTCCTCGATCCAGTGTCACGTGTGTACCAGGAATACATCATAGAAGGCACTACCACCCACAGTGGACAGTGCAGTGTATGCCCACCGGTGCTTAATGAACATGACTAGTAGCATCTGGCTAGAATTGTGCGAACAGACAAGCGACTCTGGCAGAAATCAGATCCACATTCAATGCAGGAGGCCCTGCACGCATATCCTGCAGGTCAGTGCAGTGTTTTTTAGCTTCCAAGGACTATGGAAATAGAAGACACACTAGAGTGCCTCTTTTAACACCACGACACCGGACACAGTGTCTCACCTGGGCTTGTAAGCTTGGGAACTGGACCCTAAAAGACTGGCAACGTGTGGCATGGTCATATAATTGTACCAATTGTTTCAAGCTGATGGTAGGTCTTGTATATGGTGCAGATCCCAAGAAGCCATGGACCCCAGTTGTCAAGAAGGCACGAGGTTAATTCACACCAGAGATCCTCCACCTACAAAGACCACAGTGCTGTATCTAGACGGCATGGCTCAACGCTCCTCCAGACGTCTTCTGTCCACTTGTGGAATCGATGCCACGTTGAGTTGCTGCACTTCGCTGGGCTACAGAGGGTCCTACACAATCCTATTTTAGTTTTGGCTTTTGGCATGTCAATGTATATTTTGTGAGAAAAGTATTTACTTTTTACTCAGTTACATGTTAGCCATTTATATTTAGCACCTAATTCCTTTCTGTGTTTAATGTTATTGTTTTGTTGGTGACAACATTTGTGCTGCTCTGTGATTGGCCACAGGAGCTTTAGTATTTTATTTCAGACACAAAGTGATACAAAAAGAGAAGAATATAGTTTAACAAACTTCAATTCCTGTGCTGATAGATACTAGGTGTACTAGCTCCACTGCAGTTCTATGAGTTACTCAGTACTGAAGTTGTTTTTTGGCCCAGCACTTTTGTTATTCTACCCAGTTTTTTTTAAAAAGTACTTTTACTTTTCCTATCAGTATCAGTACTTGAGTATGAATTTGGGCTGTTATACCCACCTCTGCATGTAGCATTTATGAACACTACTCTGCTGAAAAGTATTACCAAAAATTCTGATTTTTTTGTTAATGACTTTATGGTTAACTTGTGCATGAGTTTGATTGGTCTATCAAAATGACCTGGACCAAATGGAATAGTCTTGTATGTTAGTCTATAGGAGATGTTAAATGGTTTTTAAGTGTGTGTGTCTTGGTGTGTGCAGGCGGAGGGAGCACACTCTGCTGCTGGACGTGATGCTGGTGCTGTATAAGAGGGAGTGGTTCCTGCAGGACGCCATGCCCTACGTCCGCCGCACGCTCAGGAAATGTGGCCTCTCACTCGACCACACAGATTAAACCAACAGTGTTTCTTTTAGTGTGCTTTTGTATGTGGCCATTAAAGACTGTAGACAGAGAGCTTAAAAAATGGCCCAAATCACACATTTACTGTATTTGATATTCACATTGTAAGCAAAAACTGCATTTTCCTTTTCCAAAAAGCTTGTAAAGAATGTATGTCAAGTCATAGTCACAAACATGATAAGCAATAAAGCTAATTCTTGATAATCTGTGGCCTTCCTTTATTAACCAATGCCCTCTATTAATAAACTTATCCAGAGAAAATAACCTTAAAAGTAAATATGTCTGTTATAGTTGTTATATTGGATTAATATCAGTATGATCTGGCTTTCGAATGCAGCAGATATCGCTGAAGTGACTATATGGTAACTACATTACAGGAACCACATACATTGCATACAACGTTTAGTTTAGCAGTAGCAGTAGGAAATATTGAAACTGACATTTAGTAAATTCACCCAGTGTGGAAAATAAACTGACCACATGCATTAGTTCATGTATCACAGTAAAACATTAGCATTAGAGAGCAGCAGCTCCTCTCACTGAACATAAAGTCTCAAAGGTCCCAAAATCCTATCAGCTGAAATGGAGATTTTGATGGGTTCTGCTTTTGTTCAGCATTCTTGGCAGTTTAGGGACTTTTTAAAATAAATTCTTCCTGAATTTAATCAAATCTCATCACGTTATGCTTTGTTACAGGATCATTCTGCCTTATTGGTAGGGTTCATTATCTTTCTACATGCTACAGATCTTTACTTTCACTGTGAGAGCTTAAAGGAACTGCTGTTTTATCAAATAAAAAAGGGAGTGCCTCTTAACCATCCCCAAATAATGATATAATTATATAATTAGCCATATTGGTGGTCTAGATCCATACATACAACGAATAGAATAGTAATCTAGACTTGCTTTTTACTAGATGGTGTGTGCTCTTTTGCATAGCTCAGAATTTTCACATTACTAGAAACGCAGGGACAGCTCACAGATGGTTATTGCACTCAGCCACTGGTGTATTTAATTCAGTTGCTGCTGTATTTCACTTATGCAGCTGTCAGATCCCACTGCCTTGCTAGTGAGCAATCTAACGACAACATTACTGTACTGTCCTGTAATAAAACCCAAAAAAAAAAAAAAAAATAAAAATTATATATATATATATATATATATATATATATATATACACACATATCAAACTGGGGACCTTCTAGGTCAAAGTGCTGTGAAGATCAGTGATTACCCTCATTTAATATTAATTGCATTAAAACAACTATTTAAACACCCATTCTGCATCTGGAGTACTTTCCACTGGGATGCCAGTGTGTTTGTGAGTGAACTGATTTTAAACTCCTCTCCTTCAATCACCACCTTACCGTGGTGGAGAGGTTTGTCTGTGCCTACATGATCCTAGAAGCTATGTTGTCAAGGGCGAAAGCCCCCTGGTAGGGCCTCCCAAGGCAAACAGGTCCTAGATGATGGGCCAGATAAAGGGTGATCCAAAAACCCCATGTGACAGAGACCATCAGGACCCAGTTTCCCTTGCCTGAGCATCACCCTGGAGCCAGGGGAGGGGATCCTCAGCAAGCGCCTGGTGGCCAGGCCTTTACCCATGGGTCCCGGCTGGGCTCAGCCGTAATGAGCTACATGGGACCACTCTCCCATGGACCCACCACCTGTGGGAGAGGCACTTATGGGGATCCGGTGCAATGTGGATCGGGTGGCGGCCAAAGGCGGGGGCCTTGGCATTCCAATCCTTGGCTACTGAAACTGGCTCTCGGAACATGGAACGTGACCTCTCTGGCAGGGAAAGAGCCCGAGCTAGTGTATGAGGCTGAGAGATACCAACTAGAAATAGTTGGGCTCACCTCAACACATGGTGGGGGCCGTGGAACAGACTCTCTTGAGAGGGGTTGGACTTTATTCCATTCTGGAGTTGTCCAGGGTGAGAGGCGTCAGGCAGGAGTGGGTTTACTCATAGCTCCCCAGCTCAGCGCCTGTACATTGGGGTTTTCTCTGGTGGACAAGAGGGTTGTTTCCCTGCGCCTTCGGGTCAGGGAACAGGCTCTGACTGTTGTCTGTGCTTATGCAACGAACAGCAGTTCAGAGTACCTGGCCTTCTTGGAGACCCTGGAGGGGGTCCTGGAAAGTGCTCGCTGTGGGGACACCATTGTCTTGCTGGGTGACTTCAACGCTCATATGGGCAATGGCAATGTGACCTGGAAGGGCGTGATTGGGAGGAACGTCCTCTCCGATCTGAACCCAAGTGGTGTTTTGTTATTGGAGTTCTGTGCTCGCCACAGTCTGTCCATAACAAACACCATGTTCGAACAAAAAGGTGTGCATAAGTGCACATGGCATCAGGACACCTTAGGCCGCAGTTCGTTGATCGACTTCGTAGTTGTGTTATCGGATTTGAGACCATGTGTTTCGGACACCCAGGTGAAGAGAGGAACGGAGCTGTCAACCGATTATTACCTAGTGGTGAGTTGGCTCAGACAGCGGGTGAAAATACTGGACAGACCCAAATGAGTTGTGAGGGTTTGTTGGGAACGTCTGGCAGAGGAAACTGAACCTTGAAGAAAGATCTTCAACTTCCACATCCAACAAAGCTTTGATCGCATACCGAGGGAGGCTGGTAACATCGAGTCCGAGTGGGCCCTGTTCCGTGTGTCCATTGTCAATGCAGCGGATCGGAGTTGTGGCCGCAAGGTTGTAGGTGCCTGTCGTGGCGGCAAACCCCAAACCCCTTGGTGGACACCTTGGGTAAAGGAAGCCGTCAAGCTGAAGAAAGCCGTCAAGCTGGCCTGGTTGGGGGCAAAAGATGGATACCGAAGGGCCAAGTGGGTCGCGGCTTCAGCAGCTGCTGAGGCAAAAACCCGGGTGTGGGAGGAGTTTGGTGAGGCCATGGTGAAACCACCACCATCAATGAGATCCACCCAGAATTCCTGAGGGCTCTGGATGTTGTATGGCTGCAACATCGCGTGGACACCTGGGGTGGTCCCCCTGGAATGGCAGACTGGGTTGGTGGTCCCTCTTTTTAAGAAAGGGGACCGGAGGATGTGTTCCAACTATCGGGGGATCACACTTCTTAGCCTACCCAGTATGGTCTATGCAGGGGTGCTGGAGAAGAGAGTCGGACCGATAGTCAAATCTCAGCTAAAAGAGGAACAATGCTGGTTTCACCCTGGTTGTGGAACACTGGACCAGCTTTTTATCCTCACCAGGGTCCTGGAGGGTGCGATAGAGTTCACCCAACCAGTCTACATGTGTTTTGTGGATTTAGAAAAGGCATTCGGCCACGTCCATCAGGGGATCCTGCGGGGAGTGCTCTGGGAGTATGGGGTGAGGGGTTAGTTGTTACAGGCCATTCAGTTCCTGTACAAATGGAGCAGGAGCTTGGTTCGTATAGCCGGCAGTAAGTCAGATTGGTCTCCAGTTAGGGTTGGACTCCGCCACGGCTGTCCGTTGTCACCGTTTCTGTTCATAACTTTAATGGACAGAATTTCTTGGAACAGCCAAGTGGCGGAGGGTGTCCGGTATGCTGGCCTCAGGATTTCACGCCTGCTTTTTGCAGATGATGTGGTCCTGTTGGCGTCATCAGGCCGGGACCACCAGCTTTCTCTGGACCAGTTTGCAGCCAAGTGTGAAGCGGCTGGGATGAAAATCAGCACCTCTAAATCTGAGACCATGGTCCTCCGTTGGAAAAGGGTGGAATGCTCTGTCCAGGTCAGTAGTGAATTCTTGCCCCAAGTGGAGGAGTTTAAATATCCATCATGTTGAAGAGAGAGCTGAGCCAGAAGGCGAAGCTATCAATTTACCGGTCAATCTATGTTCCAACTCTCATTTATGGTCACAAGCTTTGGGTAGTGACCAAAAGAATGAGATCAAGGATACAAGCGGCCGAAATGATCTTTCTCCGCAGGGTCACCAGGCTCTCTCTTAGAGATAGGGTGAGAAGCTTGGCGATTCAGGAGAGGCTCGGAATAGAGCTGCTGCTCCACCATGTTGAGAGAAGCCAGCTGAGGTGGTTTGTGCATCTGGTAAGGATGGGGGGATGAGGGATTATATCTCTCGACTGTGTTGGGAATGCCTCGGTATTCCCTCCCGGAAGAGCTGGAGGAGGTGGCGGGGTAGAGGGAGGCCTGGGCCTCTTTGCTTGGATGGATGATTTTAAACTGCAAGCAATGGTTTATTTTTTTATCCAGGAATTCAGTTTTTCTGTTTGTTGTTGCTTATTTACTTCACTTGATTTGTGAAATGTGCTGGGCCATAACTTATTAAAAAATGGTACACGACAAATCAAATCAAATCAAATCAAATCAGATTTATTGTCACATCACAAGAGTACAGGAGTACAGGTGAGTGAAAAACTTGGGTGCATGTTCCCACTGAATGCAGCGACAGTATTTACAACAGGAAATAGTAATAATAATAAGTAGAAGAAGGAGGGAAAAAAAAAAAATAATAATATATATATATATATATATAGATATGCAATAAACTAACTTAAACAATATACACAGACATATTGCACTGAATGTGAGGTAGAGGGTCATAAAATAAGATACTGCAATGCTGTGTACATGTGCAATAATCTTGTATGTGTGAGAGTGCGGAGATAGTCCAGTAGGTGACTTGGAGTCACTAGAGTAAAGTGCACGGTAGAGAATGAGTCCGAATGTGCAGTGTAAAGTGAAGTAAGTGGAGTGCAGGGTAAAGTGCAGAGTGCATTGAGTTCGTATGGGGTGGCAGTGGGGTGGGTAGGGCAGAACACTGTTCTACTGACTGTTCCAATGATCAGGATCAGGATGCCAATGAATTGGCATCCTGATCCTCCCAACCTGATGTTCTATATTGCGGACAAGAATTTCTGCCTGTAATTTCAGAAAAGTGTAAAAGAGCGCAAACATGATGAAGAAGTGTCAGCTGCATCCAATGATTCTTCTGCTGGCCTCCTGCAGGCTGGTGGCTCATATTTTGGCCACTCCACCACATGGCTGTCCTCAGTTCTTCCTGAATACTTGCAATGGCTGTGTTACACACACCATTCTGCTACTCAATATCAGTTATCAGTACATTTGTCAGTGGTAAATGAACAGAGATAGATTTGCCACTTTTTATAACACTGTGAATAAGATCCCTATGTACTCATCTTATCTGCATGTTTCTCAGACGCATATCAATAGAGTTGGTCTGTGGTGGACAGAACCAGACATGAGTGCCTTTTTAAACTATGTTTTGCTAGAATCAGCAGAATCAGATGAGGTTGATTTTTGGAATTTGTAGCTCATCCATGACCAGCAGGCCGACAACAGAGACAATTTAAATAGGAGAAAGCCCAAAATATAATGATTTTTATTTGGTTTCCGCTGGTCAGAGTCGAGATTTAAATCCTGTAGAGAATATTTGCTTTCACATTAAACAAGCAGTGTTTTTCAGCTGTTTGAGGCCATCAGTGCTGAGTGGGAAAATGCTGACTCTTCTTTGTCTAAAAGACAGTCGGCAATTTTACACACAAAATGTCTACATTTAAAGAAATCAAATGTCCCTATCTGTTTACCTTGACTAAATGTTGAATGCTAGTATATCAATAATGGATTCAGTGTTTATAGCTACTTAAGTTACGTGATCCTTTTTCTTGTGGGTGTCAAACAACAAATGTACATTTCTGTTTAATAATAGTTACATTGGCCAGTCCCCGCGACCCTGATGGAGAAGCGGCTTAGAAAATGGATGGATGGATGGATGGATGGACATTGGCCAGTCACTCCTGGATCCCATACTGTTACTTGGACCACAACAAAAGAGCTCCCCTTTTCAATAATAATAATTCTATAACTTTTCCAGCACTCATTATTTCCCACAACATTTATAGGCCTGGAAAACCAAATTTCTATATTGTTTAACTTTTCCAGGACTTTCAGGACTATACAAAGTCCTAAAGAGCTGTCAACATAGGTCTTAATAACAAAAAATGTGATGAGCATGCATAGATGTATACTTCATTGGGGTCAGTCTTTTGGACAGACCTCAAAACAAATATTTACTAACCACAAAAAAAACAACTGCATTCGGCCTCAACCTCATTCTGTCTGTACGTTTGTCTATGACCATCTCTGCTGACATTTCCCCCACTAGTTCTGTTAAACAATATGGGAATATTTTTAATTGGTTAAAAGACGTCACGCCTCTTCAACTCTTATACACCTCTCACACTAACAAACACACACATTGCCCAGAAGCAGCTTTTCTGAGCCCATCACACAGAAGAGCAGTACAAGTAAGTAGAAACCATTTTCTACTTCAGTTTTTTCTGATTAACTAAGCATGCTAACCTAGTACATATGAGCAAACAATGCCCAGCACAAAGTGTGACCTGTCTGTTAGGCCTGTTTATCCATAAATTAAATGTCAAGTATTTGAAGGGCTTTGTTTCAAAAGCTATCAAAGACCACTTTCAAGACTTCACTCATTTATAAGTTGTTAGGAGTGGGCTTCTCACTCATGCTAGGATTATTCCTTGTGTGCATGTGGCATTTACAAGGAAGATCATGTGAGTCTAGAACTGAAAGATTTGGGGAACATGTCTAAGTGTATTTTTCCCAATATTGCAATAACAAGTTAAAAGCAATGATAGTCTATAAATGAAGCTCCAGGCCTTTGTCAAGAAGACACACCATTTTTTGGACTTGAGGTTTGAACACTATGTAGATGGGAGGGAGTTCTCGAATGAGATGGCAAGATCATGATGAGGACCTGTAGTCGCAGGGATGAATATCAGCTCAGTCTTGCTGGGATTGAGCTTCAGGTGGTGGGCTGCCATCCATGTAGAGATGTCAGACAGGCATGCCGAGATGCGACTGGAAACCTGTGTGTCAGAGGGAGAGAAAGAAAACATTAGTTGAGTGTCATCAGCATAACAGTGAGTAAGAGAAGCCATGAGAAGATATTACATCACCAAGAGAGCTAGTGTAAAGAGAAAAGAGAAGAGGACCCAGGACCGAGCCTTGGGGGACGCCAGTAGAGAGCCTGCATGGAGAGGATGTGAACCCTCTCCATGTTACCTGATAAGAGCGATCCTCCAGTAAAGTTGGTAAAGTTGTGTAATCTTAAAAAAACACCTGGTGGTTGATTGACAACAGGTCAGTAACATGACTGGGTATACAAAGAGCATCTCATTGAGGCTTTCGAAAGTAAAGATGGGGATCTGTGAAAGACTGCATGATCAATACAAGAACAAAGTTTCTCAACATAAAATAGCAAATAACTTTTGCTTTTCATCATCTACAGTACATAATATCATTAAAATGTTCAGAGAATCTGGAGAAATCTCTGTATGCAAGAGACAAGGACAAAAAAACAGTATTTGTTGGCTGTGGTCTTTGGGCCTTCAGGCAGCACTGCATTAAAAATGAACAAAACCAATAAAATTTCTCAGTTTCAACATTAGATATGCCGTCTTTGTACTATTTTCAATGAAATATAGGGTTTAAATGATCATTGAATTTGTATGATCATTGAATATGTACATTTTGCACAACGTCCCGACTTTTTTGGAAATGGGGTTGTAGATTGATCTTTAAAAAAACAACATACTCCTTTTCTCTTTCTGGATGAAATTCTAGGTTCTTCTTGCTCTCCTGTCCATCCAGTCTCTCAAGCACAGGACAAGTAAAGCTCAGCACCATGAAAACAGCAATGGGACATTTCCTTTTCCCTGGTCATGCTGCACAATGTTCATGCCCCCTGCAAATTATGACTCATTCATACGCAATCACTTTGTCATTGAAGATTTTAACACTCAGGATCGGCATGCATGGGAAAGGTATCTACTGAAGCATGAACTTTGTGCAAGAGAATGGCAACAGTCGTTCGTACACATCAATGATCTACCTGCAGTCAAAAGCATCTGCAGTCCACACGGCGGTTTTCATGTGAGCAGTAATTTTTGCATCAGCAGGCAGCGATTATATGTTAAGTTAGAAGTCAAAACTTTGAATCACACGACTGTAATGTTGCCTATCTAGATCATATGTATGTCTATGTGATTGTGGTATGTAACCTTGTGAATACTGGCAGCATCGACTGTGTGCCTATGCTCTACGAAAGGCAGGTCAAAGGGCACCCAGACTACAGGCTGCCTTGTGCATGACGTCACACATGAGCCTCAGCATTCAGAGGACAAGTAGACATTTCATCTGCAAGAGAAGGGAAAAATGAACTAAATGCTTAACTAATATTGATGTTTTTCACTGAAATGTAAATCAACTTTTTAATCCTATTTGGTTTAATGTTTACATAAAAGCATGCTTGCAAAGCAAAAGTTGCAATAATCTTTGGTGGAGGATCAACTTCGCTTGTGCATTGAGATAATAACTGTCACTTTCTTCATCCTCATCAGGGATAAATTGTTCAGTGCTGAGACACTGATTTTGCATCCAAATCCTTTAAAAATCCAAGTTGGCTTGAATGTTTTTAATTCCAGTTCCATATCACTGGAATTAAAATGAAGCTGTGCTGAATTTCTATCAGTATTTGTTTTCCTCTACTATGTTATCTGTGTAATATTAGAATGAGTCAACAAGTTGAGTGTGTTACTGTTTACCTTACCATGTATGAGAGATGGGTGGATTTGGGTTCCCTACTGCTGGTTGTGTTAGCATAATGAGTCCTTTGACTAAACACTGTCACAGCATAAGCGTGAGTGTGACATTATACTGAGGTTCTGTCTCTTTTGATCCATTTGTTGTGAAACTTCCACACAGGGTAAAGGGCAACATAGTTTTCAAACTATGTCAAAAACTGAAAAATGACAAAAATAGAGTTTTGTTCAGACGGCCTCAAATTACAGACTGTGGTCCATCTGTTTCTCTGCATGCTTTGTCTCCCTATTCTTCAATGGCCAGGACCCCCCAGGACCAGGTATTATTTGGGCGGTGAACCATTCTGAGCATTGCCGTGACATTAAAAGGAAGAAATATCTAGGTCTTACCTTTGAAGACTTGCTGCAGCTTTTGCTTTGGCGCTTTGACAGTGCATTTTAGCTTTTATAGCTAATTAAAGAGCACTGCTCCTAATGTTGCAGGCCTCTAATGACAATAACATTATAGCAATTTGTGTTTGGCCTTGGATGGTAGAGAACAACATACTGCATCAAGGAACTTCTACATCTTCTAACCGCACCTGGATCACTGATCTCTGATCCAGTCACCCTGGCGCAATAAACACTAACACACCACCACCACGTCAGTGTTTATGCAGTACTGAGAATGACCCACCACTCATATAATACCTGCTCTGTGGGGGTCCTGAGGTGGTCCTGGCCTTTGAAGAACAGGGTAACAAAGTATGCAGAGAAACAGATGGACTACAGACTGTAACCGTAGAACTACAAAGTGCTCCTATACAGTAAGTGGAGCTGATAAAATGGACACTGAGTGTAGAAATAAGGAGATGTACTTTATTGCGTGGCTGGTCATTGTAAGTGTCAGCAGTAGGTGTGCTGCACATTATCTGAACTGCATTCTATCACGTGTTGCTAATCAATAAAGCTTTTACTGCATTTAAAAGTGGATCTTTTCTACTTAAGTGACGCTCTTATATTCCTTCAGAGGAACAATTTGAATAGAATGTTGAATAGCATATCACACTGCTGAATGAGTTTAGACTGGGCACACTGCAAACAGCATGTATTAGACAATTTTTTTAAAAATTACAAAGAAACATCGTCAATTATTTGAAATAATTTCATAGGATTTATCAAAATGTATACACTGTGCCACAAAATGAACCAAACACCTCTATTGTCTGTTCTTCATGTGTGGAAGTACATCACAGTGTCCACCAGAGGGCAACAGTAGTTGATGTAAAAGAACAGAGAGGCATTAGAGCAGGGGTGTCCAACTCAACCACTCAAAGGACCATGTTAAAAATCTCAACAACTAGCTGGACCAGCTGTATTTTCAATGAACATTTTTCTCATTGTTTATTCAAAGTATGTCAAAACTACAATGGCAAAAAATATGCACTGATTACTTGAACGATTCGAAAGTTATTTTAATTAAAAATAAACTGTTTAATATAAAACAATAGGATACACTAACAGAGCTGGTAAAGTAGATTGTAGTAGATGATGCGATGATGTGATGTGAACGCATTGCTTCTGCACCCACTGAGGCAGCCGCAGCAAGAGATCTGGAGACAAAAGATCATAGGCCTGTATTTTTCCTGCTTTAACACCTGATTTGACTCGTGAAGTTGTTATTAATGAGCTGAATCAGAGCAGAAACACCAAGTTTGTAGCCAGACAGAACAACCACTCACACACGTTATGTATGTTATGCTGAAACGTTTTCCAGAAATGTTTTGCGTTGCCCATTTCTTTTGTTTGTAAAGTTAATTTGGTAACACTTTACCATGGGTGTTTCCTTTACTCCAAACATAACACTTCTCATTTAATCCAAAAAGATCTATTTTGGTCTCATCCGTCCACATCTGTCCATCTATAATCTTGCCTATCATGAGTGTGACAGTCTTTACATTTATAATAATTTATTACCCAGTTAATATTCAGCACAGTCTGGTCAGGTGTAAGTATTTAAGAAGAACCTGATCAAACTTCAAGAACCAGAAACTGGTTGTAGTCTTGAAATTTTATTTGGTTGCATGGATTAAATTGAAGTTTGGAATGAAACTGAAGAAGTTAAGCATTAAGAAATGCTGTAATACCTAATATATTGTCAAATGGCCAGTTTAGTGAAATTTGTTAAGTATGAACCACATATACGTTTATATAAACAGGAACAGAAACTTTTGGGTGCAAATAGCTTGTGTAACAGTTTACACAGTCCTCAAAGAGAAAATGATCATTAGAAAAGGAGCCACTGAGTCTTTTCGTTCTTCTGCTATCTGATATGAAGCTGGAGTGAGATCCTGACATGCTGGCAGGTTAAGATCCTGCTCTCTGGATCTGCTAAACCACCTTGAAGCCTCTCGTGTGTGTTAGTCAACCGTGGCGCTTCTTACAGGTAACTTTGCTGAAAATCACATAAAGCAGCAAACTTCAACCTCCTTCAGTTTTTCAGTGAACTGGTCATTTAAAAGCTTTAAATGCTTTAACTTGTGAAAACATTCTTACTGTCACGCTAGGTGAGCTCAGCAGAGAGGCTTCTGAGAAATCTCAAGGGGGTGTGGTCTGTTTCATATTCAATTAATTACCATGTTATGCCTTTCCTCTGCACTCCATCACTGAAGAGCATTCTCGGAATCTACCACACAGCGAGCAGTGCAGGTAGGACTGTCTTTACATCAAATCTAAAAATTTTTATTCAGTATTTTTAATATACTAGCATTTTTCCTCCTGTAAAAAACCTGATTTCTGAAAAAGTTGGGACATTTGGTAAACTGCATTAAAAATAAGAATGTGATTTGTTCATTCTTTTGAAACTTCTTTTAACTGGAAAGAAAGTACAAAGAAATGATTTTTATTTCTCAGCTGACCAGCTTGATTGTATTTTGTAAATATAAAGAAACATTGACTTTGATGTCTTCAACACACTTAAAAATGCATTTACATGTAGTTAATAATCTGATAACAAAAGAAAATCAGAGTTTGTCAGTAATCTGATCAATGCATTTACATGCTCTTGGGTAATCAGATAATGGGGAAACTCCAGGTCTACTTGAATCAGACAGTAATCAGATTTCTGCTTTACAACCAGCCAATAAACTGCCAGAAGAAGACCTGACATAAATGGAATGTTAAACTCAAACTTCATGACGCAGCATTTTTTAAAGCTTTTTACCTGAAACTATGAACAAGAAAGTGGTCTACTGATAGCCTAGTAGATGATCCTGAAGGACCGGAACTCCAGCACACTCTGCGTTCCAATATTATTCTCAAAATATTACCACTTTATTTTTTAACAGTTGCATTATGCGGTTTTTGATGATAACTATCTCCAAATGCTTTATACACATCAAGTTCACTGTAGACCCACATTTGAAGCACTAGTTTACCTATTCTATTCAGAAGGCCTGCTCAGTCTGGAACTCAGTATTGCTGCAGGGCCATGAATAATGAAAGAACTGAACTTTGTAAACACAGTACAAAGTATTCAAGTATTAGGTGTAGCCTAGTATTTAAGTAAGAAAGGGCAAATTTCTTCATCTTCAGTAAATAACCATGCATAAGTACAAATAACTGCACAACAGAATTTACCCAACAGAGAAACTTTAAATAAGAATTTGAAAGTGCAAATGTCTTCAGTAAATAACCATACATTAGTACAAATAATTGCACAATATAATTTACTCAACAGAGGGACTTTAAATAAGAATTTGAAAGTGCAAATGTCTTCTGTAAATAACCTTATCTTAGTACAAATAATTGCACAATGTAATTTACTCAACAGAGGCACTTAACCCTCTCTACAAAGAGACCATGTTATTCTATAGAACTATGTAAGACATTTTCACAAGCACAAGTTGTTAGAGGCCCTACAGAGGCACACGTCTGCATTTCCTGGCTGCAAAATCGTCAATCAGGTCATTATATGACAGTTTCTGAGCCACGTCACCTTTGATGCTGATAACAGCCAGACCACTTAAACGTTCCTGCCCCATTGATGAACGCAGGTATGTTTTAATGAACTTGAGTTTTTAAAAAGCTTCGCTCAGCAGAGGCAACTGTGACAGGGAGAGTTAGTGCAATTCGGAGAGCAATCCACAGATTGGGATATGCCTCTTGAAGCTGATTGTCATGCAGAAATGTCAGCATTTCCAAGGCTGGTGTCTGTGGTGGTAGTTGAGGAAGGTTGATGATTTCCTGCATCATCTCAGGTCCATCAATGTCAGCTGTTCCCTTTTCTGTGAGTGTCTTGTGTATTTCATTGCAGTGTTTTTTTTAATGTCCTCCTTGGACATTCTGTGCACTTTGCTGAAATCAAGCAGCACTCCATATTTTTCTTGACTTGATTCATTGTCTCAAACCTCTCCTGTGGTGACATTAAAGCAGAGTCCATAACACAAGTGAAAAATGTGACCTCAAGGCTTTTAAGGGCATAACTGAAGGGCTTATCAACAGCTTCATATGCAAACTGCCTTTTTGTGCTCCTGAGCCTTTTCTCCTTAAGCTCTGTGAAGCCCTGAATATAGAACCAGAGTTCCCTGACAGTTGACACAGATTGTCTGTATTTGGAGAGGTTGTTTTTGGCACTATCAATGAGCCTGACAGCAATATCAAGCTGCATGGAACTGGATTGAAGTAACTTGTTCACCTGGTTAGTGATGGTAAGAAGTTCACACCACACAAAATCAAAAATTTGCTACTTCCTCAGCAAGAGCTTGAGCCTCCACTTTTGCCACCGGATCACTTACAGCCTCCCTAGCCTTCAGGAGTGCATCTCTCTTCTTTTGTTTGATTCCGGACAGCTGTTACACTCTGAAGCCTCCTCTGCCATCTCACATCACTCCAAGATTTCAGCGTTAGTTTGATAGCAGTTTGACTAATGCTTTGTCAAAATGGCCCATCGCTGGGTGGCACCTGAGAGGAAATTGAATAGTTTCTGCAAATACCCAGAGTAGCCAGTGGCATCTTGAGAGGATTTGGCAGCATCAGCTATGACAAGATTCATAGTGTGAGCTCCACAAGCAACAAACAATGCTCTTGGATTTAACTGTAGCAGTCTAGCCTGAAGACCTTGCTTCTTCCCTGTCATGTTGGCTCCATTGTCATTGGCCTGTCCTCGACAATTTTCAAATGGAATGCCAAGCTCCTTCAACTTGTCTCGGACAACACTGGACAGGTTAAGGCCAGTAGTTTGCTCCACATCAATATATCCCAGAAAGTATTCTTTAATGTCTGGTTGTAGCTGGAAACAGACAATGTGCACTATTACTGACATCTGTTCCTTGTGACTTACATCTAGAGTACGATCAAGAATGATGGAAAAATATTTTGCTAACTGGATATGTTTCACAATGGTACGTAATGTTTCTGAAGAGATGATCCGAATTAGCTCGTTTTGTGTCTCATGACTGAGGTAGTGTGTGTGAGAACTTTCATCTTTTATTTTGGCCAAGTGATTCTCCATTACATGGTCATATGTTGCCATAAGCTCTACTTCCTTCAACAAGTTGCCATTGTCTGGCTCATAAAGATGGTCAGAAGAGCCCCTAAAAGACAAATTTCTTGAAGCCAGTGAGAGTGTGATTGAGAGTAAGCATTTGAGAACATCTTGCCACATTTTTATTTCTGCTGCCACATTTTCATTTCATCAACTCCTGTTGATCTATTGCCATGCCCTTCTTTAGCCGTGTGTCCAGTTCTCTCCACAACTACTGTTGATCTTAGACCAATCACAGTGGCGCTCTGCAGTCAGCTTTACATCTTTCATACTAAAAAGCTTGCATGCGAAGCAGAACACAGCACTGTTCTGTGGAGAGTATGCTACCCAGCTTCTGTTAACCTTCTCTCCATTTGGAAGAATTTTGAACTGGAGGCTGGAATGAAATGCTCTTCTATCGTGTCCCTTTGGAAAATTAAAATCAGGGCTGACTTTGAAAGGACCTCTCTGCACAATTTCCACATGAACAGCATCTAAAATGTGTGCTGGCCATAGACCAGGATCAGTTGGAGGGGGCATATATGTCTCTACAGTGTCACTTGCTGATGGCCTCTCAGTGACAGGACTCACTCTGCCTTCAGAATCAGTGGTTATGTGAGGCTGAGTTGTAACTGTACCTGAACTGGTAGTTGATGGTCGTTGGTCAGGGCTGGGTGCTGTTGCAGTGTCTACAGACCTGCTGGTTGGTGGTTGATGCTGTGTGCTTGAACTGCTGGTGGATGGTTGATCATCTGAATCTTCCTCCTAGCCTTGACCTCCTCCTTGCACGTATCTAAGCATTGACCCTGCATTCACAAATACAAGATAAAATACTCAGGGATTCTTTACTGAAATACAGTTTTGAACCATGGTACAAAAAATATTGCATACATTAATCATTGATTTATATAGGCCTATGTGTAAATCACGGGCACATGAAAAATTTCAAAACTCTATTTTACTTTTATAGACAAGGATCGATGGGGCACAATATAAAAATTCTGTACATAATTTGAAATGTCTATGAATATGAAGGGGGAAAAAATCTACATTACTGTAAAGTTGAATTTTTCAACTTACAGTTTCACCAGTAGATGTTGCCCTTGGCCTATGAACCTCTCGCAAAATGTCAGCTACTAAACTTGATAAACACCTGTCTAATTTGTGGCGTCACATCACATTCAGTTGCAAGGTTTCTTCAAAGTTCACGTTACCAAGAGCCATTTTCCATTCATCAACTCATTACTTTGTGAAAGTATCACCTGTAGCGTTACTTTATTCACTACACAGTTACACACTTGTGGGTTCATAGTACATAACAAACACCAAATAAATGTCCTGAAATACAGTATGCTAATACTTGGCTGATGACTTCTGATGGCTACAAGAAGTAGCAAGCCCTAAGTTAAGCTTTAAAATTAACCATTGTTATTTAAAACATTGTCCTACCTGTCTCTTCTTTTCTCTCTTTTCCACCCCTGGCTCTTGATGCCTTTTCGAGGCAATGTCCAAACACAGGTGTCTGCCAAACTTGAGAATGAGGCATAATCGAACAGACCCCTCGGATGTGGGGGAGGGGAACACCACTAGGAGACTGGAGAGAGGGCTGCACAGGAGATTCATCTTTTTCTCAAGCAAATATGTTACTTTTGTGTTGCTTATATCTATTAACATCCATTACATATTGTTATTTTATACATGTCGTTATTATGATTTCTATTATTATGATGATTTTTCACAAGCCTGATTTTTTGGTGCCCCACGTACAGTGCGTGATCCGCATAGGCGGAACACCGGTACTGCATGGCTGAACTGCTGGAGTCCCAAAAAATGTTCTCAGCATCCAAGTGCTACCTTTTGGACAAACAAGACAGTGTGCTGTATAAGAGCCATCTGTTCTGTGTTTCAGAGCTCCTACTGATGAAGATGTGGCTGCAACATCCACTGATTCTTCTGCTGGCCTTCAGCTCACTGGCTTCCTGCAGGCTGGTGGATGATTTTTTGGCTACTCCACCAAATGGCTGTCCTCAGTTCTTCCTGAACACTCCTAATGGTCATGTTACACCCACTATTCTGCAGCCTGCTCAGCGTTATCAGCGGATCTGTCAGGAATATCTGGGTCTTGATAGATTTGCCACTCTTTATGACACTCAAAATAGGATCCCTGTGTACTCGGCCTATCTGCATGTTCCTCACACACAAATTGATACAGTTGATGAGTGGTGGACAGAACCGGGTGTGGGTACTTTAACACTACATACTTTCATCTAAATGCATTTGTAGATGCGATATCAATGTTTGTTACATTAGACTCTAGATATATTTTTATATCAGGATGTTACATGATACTGATTTATATTAAAATGTTTAATATTTGGATATTAATGGAATTCATGTTTTGCCTGAAATTTGCAGCTCACCATGAACCAGCAGGCTCTCAACAGAGATTATTTAAACAGTGGGATGGACAAGGGTCATTTATATCCCTCCTACCATAACAATGATGTTGAAGGAATGGACGCCACGTTCTCCCTGACCAACGCAGCACCACAAGCTAGATCATTCAGAACTCAGTGGTTCGGCCAGGTTGAATATCCAGCAAATGAGCTCATTCAGATCGACTGTGGAAGTAACACGGCTTATGTTGTAACAGGAGTGGTGCCGGATCGGATCCTCACCATCAGCAACAACAGAGGTAACATATACAGATAACACACACACTCAGACTGTTCTGTGAGTTGCCACATCCTGAATGCCTGTTTCTGGTGCACTTTCACACTGAAATATACCTTTATAATCAATCCCCTGATAGCAAGAGGATCAGTGGTCCACCATTGGTCCACCAACATTTTGCTTAGAGTTTTCCAGGCAGTCCACCTGTGTTTAAGAAAAATATTGTACAAAATTTCACTTCATCATCGCTAATTTTTCACTCACAGTCCAATTTACTGATTTTCCTTCCTTCCATTCTTTATATATACTTAATGTAAATTAATTTAGTAAGCACTGTTAATCCAGCACAGCGTCAACAACAACATTTTCTCTAAAATCATTTTAGGTCAGGCCTTTTTTTCTCTCAGTTGTTTGTGATATATGTCTTTGTTAATTTTCTATAATGAAACTCTCTGTGTATTTAAAATCTGGTTGAAGAGAATAAAAACTAGTTAGACTTGTATTCAGGACAGTAATCTGGGTGGCATGAAGGGGGACCAGCAGTGGCATACAGTCATTGGGGTGCCGACCTTATCAAGCCAGTGGGCCAATGTATGCTCACTGTCTGCATCAATAAATCTAGTGCACTTCCTGCAATAAAATACTGAGATATTTCAAGAGCTGAAAGCTTAGACTTTTTCTTAGAGCCTCATAATTATTAATGCTTTGATTGAACACCAGGAATTCACTCATTCAAAACAGTATAACTGTAACTTAAACTTCAGTCAGTTATATTTATTTTAAAAATGAACCACTTTTTTAAAAAATTAACTATTAAAACAGGAAAAGAGCACTTAGGAGAAGGGAACTGTAACAGGACAGAATCATTCAGATGTTCATGGATTAAAACGGCAAAAGAAGCTTTATAAGTCAGTTCATCACCTGAAGTCACCATCAATGAAAGGTCAAGTCCAACAAAATACAAAAATGGACGTAACAAACATCCATCCATTTTCTAAGCCGCTTCTCCATCAGGGTCACGGGGAGTGCTGGAGCCTATCCCAGCAGTCATCGGGCAGAAAGGACGGATACGCTTTGGACAGGTCACCAGCCCATCACAGGGCAGACACAAACAGTCACTCACACCCAGGGGCAATTTAGCATGTCCAGTTGGCCTGACTGCATGTCTTTGGACCGTGGGAGGAAACCCACGCAGACACAGGGAGAACATGCAACCTCCACACAGAGAGGAATCGAACCCAGGCCCTCCTCACTGTGAGGCGACAGCGCTACCCAATGCGCCACACGCGCATAACAAACAGGATCAAGCTATTAAATCTACAAGGAAACACTCTAAAAGGCAAAGAAGATCACATGACAATGATAACAGGTGAGCAGAGTCAGTAATCTGTAGAAACAGATCGTGGAAAGGGGGACTGAGATGATGTTACAGTCATGTGTTCTCTCAGAGGGTTCTGGGAATCGGAGTCCAGGAACCAAATCTGGCTTTTTGAATGTTCAGAAACATCACTGAATTTATTCTTAAATTAAGAGATATAACTTCCCAAAAGTTAATGGCACTTTAGTTGAAACTGCATTAATGAATAAAAAAGAGCGAAAAGCAGAAATATACACAGTTTTCAACAAGGTGGAGAGTACAAAGAGCCAGAAAAATTTTAATTGATTCTTAAAATAATGACTACTGCAACTTCTGACCATTCAGTCTAATCAGAAATGCAGTGGTGGATGAAGTACACAAATCATGTACTTGAGTTAAAGTAGAGATACCCAAGGTAAAATATTACTCCAGTAAAAGTACAAGTCCTTACTCTAGACCTCAACTTGAGTAAAAGTACAGAAGTATTTGGCTTCAAATGTACTTAAGTATCAAAATTAAAAGTACTAAAAGATTAATTATGGCTCTGATGTCCTGTTATTTTTGTAAAAAGACTCACTTCACAAACTCATTTTAGGTGAAAATCCTCCAGTGTCTCTCTTTGTAAACGAGTCTTTTAATAGAACGTCATTAATTATTGACACTGACGTCTATTAAAATGATCATAAGCACAAAACACTTAAGGTAAACAGTTTCCATCAGGGAGAACCGAGTGGCTCTGAAATCACTTTTACAGACAAGCAAAGTTTCAGTTTAAGATTACTTTGTTAATTAGTTACTAGTTGAATAAAAACTTGATTTAAACTCAGGATCACAAATAAGTTTTCCTTAACTGTATTGATCTGTAGGCCTCTGTTCATAAACATGTTTGCTATAGAATGAACGTGTCTGTATGAATTCAGAAAAAAAGAAGCCTGCTAGTCACGACTGCATATGTCTATTTACACAAAGTTAGGTTAGGTCATCATGTAGGTGACGTATGTGCTCCCAAATTTTTACGCTGCTGCTCTGACGTTGAGCTGTGTGCTTGCACTGGGTTGGTATGACCAACAGGTCAAAACAAGCTCAGAACAAAGTGACTGCTGTGCCCTGATTGGTGTTCTTGCTTTGCACTTCTTTTGTTTCGACATGTTACGTTTTTATACACACAAAAACCAAAAGGAACGACTGATTTTTCAAAATGTAGCGGAGTAAAAAGTCAGATATTTGACTTTGAAATGTAGTGGAGTGAAAGTAAAAAGTCGCCCAAAATGTAAATACTTAAGTAAAGTACAGATACATGAAAAAACTACTTAAGTACAGTAATAAATTACATTTACTTAGTTACTGTCCACCACTGCAGAAATGGTGTGCTTGTATACATCTTTTTGATCCAATGTACGGTTTTCAGATAATCTTCCTTAATTTATTTTTTTCCTATAGTAATGAAAGGGCTGACACATCCATCTACAGTATTTTTACTTGACCAAGAGACACCATTTTGCACATACTATCTCTGTACAGTCCTCCAAGCATGAATTCAATGTTGTTCTGACCCTCTTACATCTGTTTGTTATTTTTTCTCATCCCTTGTCCCATTTCTCATCCCTCATCCCATTCATTTCTGCCATTACACAAACTAAGACTTTAATCTAATACTTTCTTGCCCTACAGCCAACTGCGTGAACTCGCTAAGGATAGTACCTCAAACTCTACCACACAGCTATACTGACCTGCGCTCCTCTATGTGTCATTTTTTCATCCCTCATTCCTCCCATAGAGTCCCATTCATTTTCACCCAATCCCCAGCTCCATTATTTCTTTTGACTGACAGGCCCCAAACTGCTTGTCCTCACTCAAGGCAGGTCCCCAAGCTTTAATTCATAGCCATACTGACCCACACTCCTCTATGTCATTTCCCTTGTGAACCATTCATTTTCTTTTTTTTTTTGACCCGCCTCACACCCCCCCTTTGGAGGACAACTTTATTCTTTATTTTTATTATGGCATTAGAAATAAGGAAAGAAAAAAAGAAAGTGAAGAAAGAGAAAAAAATACATTACATTTTCAAATCTTTCAGCATTTTTTAACTAATATAACAAAAATATAATCAAAAATAATAAACAGAGGATTGGGGATAGGTGGTCAGTGCAGGTGTTTGTGTGTGTGTGTCTGTGTGTGTGTGTGTGTGTCCATTCATTTTCACCCACAAACAAGACACATACCCGTTATTTGACTGTAATGGTTTATTTTAAATAGTTTTTTGCTGTGGGGCAGTTTGAACTAATTTGAGTGTAGTAAAGTGGTCCATATCATAATGAACTTGATGTTTAATTGTGCATAAATTACCTGAAATGTTTCCTTGTGGATGTCAAACAACAAAGTCAATTTCTGTGTAATTACAGTTAGAGTGGCAAGTCACTTCTGGACTGCATACTGCTGCCTGGACAACAGTGGAAATGTGATAGGACATGGAGCTTTTCTCATGGATCAGTATGGTGACATGCTACTGAAACCAAATCAAAATGTGCAGGACTTGGAGAACTTGCTGAGTAACGTCTATTACCCTGGACCCTTCCAGGTGTTTGGAGGTCTCTGTTAATGATCATCACTAGTTATATCAATGTGATTATACACAATACTGTGTTACATTTTCTTTGTTTTTAGCAAATAAATTAATGTTATTGATAGAATTGAAAATGATTGTGATTCATGTTGAAAAGGATGTGAAGCAACGTTATAATTGCATTCATAACTGAGATGTACAATATATGCATGTGTGCACAGAGCTGTGTTATAATCATATATTGCTTTTCAATAAAGCTTTTGCTGCATTTAAAAGTGTCAAAATTAACTGCAAAGCACAACCTGTCATACAGTCATCCAAATCAGAACAGGCCCCTTTCACCCTTTCACAAGAAATGGAAGTGAGTAAACGCTGGGTAAAAGTTCGGCTATTGTCTTATGGACAGTTACTGACCTCAGAAATACAGACATTCGTATCACCTCAGCTCACAACAGAAAGGTATGTCACTGTATCTTCATCATAGTTGCCAAGATTGCAATTTGTGTCCAGAAATGCTGGAGAACCAAACACACAAAAATGTGAGAGTACAAACTAAATGAAGGATATAAATGCTTTGTGGAGAAATTCCTTCACAGCATCAGCTAACTTCTGCTAACATCTATAGAGTAAAGAAAATGGAGGTGAAAATAACTATAACCAAAATGCTAGATTAGCCTGCCATGACTACATCCAGTAGAAAAATGTGGAAATGTGAAAAGATCCTATCAGAGTCAGACTCAGAATCTTTAATCGCCAAGTATCAAGTATCAAGTATCAAGAGTTTTCCTTGTTACAAAATTAAGTCCAATTAAACAAATTTACAAAAGAATATGTATATATATATATATATATATATATATATATATATATATATATATATATATATATATATATATATATTACAGTACTGTGTGAAAGTTTTAGGCATCTAAGCAATTTTTTAAATAATTTACCTGATCAGTGACTTTATCACAATACATACATACACACAATACATTAGAATAAAGTCATATTCATAATTCAAATAAACTTAAAAACAATAAAAAGTAACAAGAATTTCTTGGGTCCATATTTTTCCTTGACACCTTCACAGCCACCAGAGACTTGTTAATATCATCAATTACATCATGAGCACAATTTAATGAAGCACTGATTGGTCAAACCAGGAGCTGCTTTAAACTATATATAATACTGGGCTTCCTCGAGGAGAGGTTTGAAAATGGTTAAACAAACATACTAACATCCATAAAATCACAATTATATATATATATATATATATATATATATATATATATATATATATATATATATATATATATATATATATATATATATATATATATATATATAATAAGCATTATTAATTAATATTCTATACATTTTGTTTATTCCAATATTACCACTTTTCTCAGCAAATAAACACAAACAAATAGATTTTTGAAAATGTGACTTGGGTGCCTAAGACTTTTGCACAGTACCATGCCATGTATATATATATATTTGAAAATATATGAAATTATATTTTCTAAGTTGCATTGCCTCCACACACCCCATCTCGCCTGGAGATACATACATATATATATGCAAATGTTTGGGTCAAATTGTTATTGATGATTTTGTTATCAATTTTAAATACATAAATTGCGGCTTGGTCAAAAGTTATGTCACATTCTATATTTTATGTTTCATGTTTCTTTTAAAATCATCAAACACAGACTTTGCATGCTAAAATTAGCAGATAAATGCCATATTTAAATGTGTTCTCTATAAAAGATGTGTTAACTTATTTTCACAAATCAAAAAAACTTGTAATTTAAACAGGGTGTTCAAACAACTGCATACAACTGCATGCATACTGCATTTGTTTTGTCTGAAAAAGTGGTAAACGCCAGCTGTTTCCAGCTTCAGTCATGGAGAAGCTGTGATTCTGCACAGTTTAGTGTTTCTGCTCTGATTTAGTTCATTATTAAATCCCTCATGAGTTAAATGAGGTGTTGAAGCAGGTAACAGTGCAGAGTCCTCATGACTGGCTGCCAGATTCTGTTATTGTCTCCAGATCTCTCTTGTGAGCCATCACATTAGACAGCTTCCTCTGGGCAGTGCAGATCACGTCATCTACAACACATTTATTACTCAAATGCCCCTCTGTTCATTTACATCAGTTACTGTCAGCCTCTGGTGGACGCTGTGGTGAACTTCCACATGATGGAGATGATGATGATGTTTGATTCATTCTGTAGTACGGTGCTAAGTTATAAGTCATAAGAAAAAAATCTCACATCATTTAAAATATCTTTATAGTATTTGCTATTTGTGGCGCACTAAAGCTAATCTCATTCAGCAGAGTGTGATATACTATTCAATATTCTATTAAAATGTCAAATTCTGGTCCTCTAAGAGAATCTTAGAGCATCATTTCACTAGAAAAAACAGTTTGCCATCTGTGACAACACAAGGAATATTAGTGTTGTATGTTAATACATAGTTCCTGTGGAAGTCTTAGAACAGGGTTCCTGAGTGGTGCAACTGTCTAAGTGTTGGCCCTGTCATCAGTGACCACAAGTTCGATCTCTGGTGATGCTACAGCTGTCGGTGCCCCGGAGTCCAAGAGAACACAGTTGGCCTCGCTTTCTCTGGGTGAGTAGAATGGCAAACCGTCTCCCCCCATCACTCAGTGCAATGCTAATCAGCGCATGCAGCTGATGTAACAGATCAGGTGGTTAGCATTCTCCTCCAAGCGTGTTAAGCTGCTGATGATGTGGGATTGCTTACATCTTATAAATATAGTTTACCTAAAAGCCACAGAAAATGTTAACTTTAATATCATGAACATCTCTACAGGGATATACAGAAGGCCTATGTTCTTGTTCAATACTGCAGAATGCATTTGACACTGTAAATGGTTTAACCCGGAAAACACTGTCACACTTGGCCTCTTAGCAGAAAGGCCTCTGTGAAACCTCAAAGACATTTGACTCATTTTACAGTTAAATAGTGGGTAATGCCTTTCCTCCAAGCACTGTCACTGAAGAACTTTTTCATTACCACACAGTTAATATTTCAGGTAAGCTGCGGTTTTTGGACACTGAAAGAAAGACTTACTGTGTGTTTTAGGTTTCAGTTGTAAATAGAAAGGTTTTGTCTGAAAAAAAAAGCATTTGTATTATTTATTCATCTAGTGCAAGCCTGAAAATGCAGTCCTATGGCATTGAGTCTCATGGCATTGACTTTTGTTATTGTTTTCCATAAATTATTCTATTTTTAAAGTCGGAATGAAATTACAGCTCTGTAGAATTTATAGGTGATATATTAACTCCGCTATGTCGTCATCACTGATCTTGCATTTTCTCTTTGTCTTGGACTAGTTGTGCTCGTTTTCACATTTCATTTTTTCTGTGCACTTTCTCACATACATAAATCTGACCCTGACAATTTGGGTTCTCAAGGCCTCCACTGTGAAGCTTAACACTTAAAATGATAAGCAGTTATAAACTCATGTGGCATAATGCAAACTGCTTCCCTGTCAGTCAGCTCATTTAAGAAGATTAGGGGAAAGTTGCACACTTGGCAAAAAATGTTCTACATAAAATGAAAAAATGTTGAATGAGTAGACATAGAGGAAAACAGAACCACTTTTTAAAAGATATTTGTTTTTCAAAAAAGTTGTTTTTCATCATAGAGGAGAACCATTCATGCATTCAACTGGCTCATAATGCTGTAGCTCACGTCTTTTTTCAGTAGCACTTAACCTTTTTCCCCATATGTATCAATTATATATCACTGCTGTTGAAATAAAACCTTATCTCCAAAAAGGTAAACTTACAGGAGAAGGAAAAAAACGTAATTCAATTTCACTGTAAGTCAATGTAACCCGATTTTACTCAAGTCATTTTGGTTCATTTCTGTGGGTCCATTCATCATGATATTTACACACAATGTGTGTTTTTAAATTATAGGTCTAAAAGTCTGAGACACCATAGAAAAATTGGGATACTTGTCAATTAAACCTGCAAATAAACAACAGAAATTTGTAGAAACAAAAAAAGTCATGACAACTAAAAATGAACAAGAAATATTTGAAATATTTCTGCACTATTTCTTGGTCGTTAATTAAATGTGAGCAATTTGTGAAATTGATCATGTTTAGGCCTTTGTACAAAAAGATCAGATATGTTTTAGTCTTATTCCATCCAGTGAAGCTTGTGCCCAGATGACTCTCTGGTGGGTCTGATCTGCTGATCATAGACTTTTAGCGAACTTGTGAACTTGAGTCCATGATAATATCATTTGTAATGAATATGTTTGTATTAAAATAGAAAGTAGTGCAAAACAGAAGCATTTTTATTCATATATTTATAGAAAAAATGACAAAAATAGATTCCAACGGTAATAATAATAATGTGATAGTGGCAATTCTTAATATGTACATAGATCAGAAATATATGTAAATATTTCTGCATTGTACTGACACATATTTTGAAAGATAAATGTAGATGTAAATATATTTCCTTTGTATATGGGTTTTAATCTCAATTAGCATTATGAGAATAACTGTCAGCAAAACCGCTGTCAAACAGAGCTAGTTTGTCTCACCAGAACAAAACTGTGAAAAGTCTCACCAGAGTGAAACTGTGAAAAGTGTCAAAGTGTTTCAGCAAAACTCGCTCTAACGTGCTCCACCTCCTTTTGTTTCCTTCTTTATTTTTCTCTCCAAGTTGAATTTTACTTGAGTGCAATTACTAAAGAGCAAAATTTACAAGAATGGATTCTCTTTTTACCACAAGCCCCATTGAACATTCTCCTATCCACAGGCGAATGTCCTATCCACAAGTGGCAGGGTTGGGAGGGTCACTTTAAAAATATCTTACAGATTATGGGTACCTATTAAAAATTTAACTGTAACCTAGTCTAAACTAAAGCACTCAAGCACTAAAAGGGCCTTTTTGAAAAATCTGGGCCAGCTGTGTTTTTATTTCATTTTTACTTAACATTAAGCCATGACCCAAAGGAGCCATTCCTTATTTAAAATATGCCAAACTACAACAGCAAAATAGGCATTGAATAAATAATTCTAAATAAAAATATGTTTTAGGTAGTTTTCTTAAAACTGCCTTTTTGCCTAAACTAGACACCAATCATGGTTTCTTTCTGTGCAACCACTGGCCCACAGATTGCTGTTTGGGGGGGGGGGGGCGGTCAGGCTGAAACATGCTAATTATGAAAGAAAATTTAAATTATTGTGCCTTGTGTTTGACACAAGCAATTCAAAGACCTTTCATATTAAAGTAATGTAATCTGATTACTTTCTTGCTTACATGTCTTTAGTTAGATAAATCTCTATGAAGAGAGAAATAATAATAACAAAAGAGAGAAATAATTTCAACAAGAATTTAACTTTATGCAAGCCAAACATGGAAACTGCACTGTTTATGAAACAGAACATTAGATTATTGGTATATATGCCACAAATATCATTATCTTTATTATGTCCAAAGATTAATCTGTTACAAATCCAATTTTGAGACCTGTCACCAACAGTAATCATGAATTGACTGGTCATTATGTGTGTTCTGTCTGCTAAATGGCTGAACTGGCCCATAAGGTTTTGAGTTGATGTGTTGTGTTTGATGACAGTAATTCACAAGTATTCCATTACAATCCGACCCTGATTACTAATCTATTAAAAAAAAGATGGTTCTTCAAGGGTTCTTCAATAAAGAAAATGGTTCTATATAGAATCATGAACACTATTTGCATAATTAAGTGGTTCTTTGCATGGTGAAATGGTTTTTCAAATCGATGAAGAGTTTATTGTATATGGCTCTATATAGCACCAAAAAGGCTTCTTCTATTGTGACAATTTGCAACAACAGAAGAACCTTTTTTGTTGATATATAGAACCCTTTTCAACGGTTCTAATAAGGTTTCCAGTGTGTAGCTCATATCTAGTGTTGTTAGTCAACTAAAACCTGGCACTGAACTAACAAATATACCAGCTTTAATGTTAAAAAGGCGGCAGATTGATCTGTATGTTAAATTTAGCCAGGGCACTGGGCGGGCCTGGAAAGATCCAGGGCTCTGTCTAGTTCAGTGTAGGACTGTTTTGGGTAATGTTCATCCAGATTTTTTTTTATTAACCTGGAAAACACACAAGATTCTACTTTTTTATTTAATAAGAGGATAACTGAGTTCCAGTTTCAGGAAATTTGGAAGAAAAAAAGTAGGTTTTGCAAAAATGCTAAATATTCTTCTTTTTCCACTGGGGGTGCAGTTTGAGTTGTTGATGAATTTTCAGAAATCAGCAGCACTCAGAATTATATATTTATACCTCATGGTGGATGTATGAGCCAAAACATAAAACACTTTTCTGTAGTTAAACAAGATAATCTTGTGTGTGAATACTGACCAAGTTCCATATCTGTAGGCTTTAAATTTTCATCTGCTTGATTTATTTCAGGGCAGAAAAATACTTCATGCAAATCTGAACAAAAACAATAGGGATCCCGCAATTTCAGTGCTTGGACCCCAACACTTTGCATTAAATTTGCTTGTGCAACATATCAGTAAATGCTTCAGTAGAATGGTACTGAAATATTAAGGTCCCACTAGGATCAATTTTCATTCTGTGTCAGATTTCATGAATAAATATCTCAAAGAGCGACGTCCCATGCTGAGTTCCAGGGCTTTGTGCAATCTAGGCAAGAACCTGCAGCTCAGTCTGTCCTTTGTGTCTTATCAGAGTCGTGTTTCGGAGCTCTAATGTGATGATGAAGTGTCTCCTACATCCATTGATTCTTCTGCTGGCCTTTTGCTCACTGGCGTTCTGCAGGCTGGTGGATAATTTTATTAATAACAACGGCTGTCCTGATTTCTTCCTGAGTACTTCTAATGGGCGTGTCACACCCACCATTCTGCAGAACCAAAATCGGTATCGGCAGATCTGTCAGCGGTATATGGGCAGAGATCGATTCGCCACTCTTTATGATACTCAGAATAGGATCCCTGTGTACTCAGCCTACCTGCATGTTCCTCCTGCAAGACTCAGTAGAATGAATGAGTGGTGGACAGAACCGGATGTGAGTGCACTTTTTACCTACATACTTTTCTGTACTTTAGTATAATTAACCCTTTATTGCACAATGTTGCCTCAGGGCAACAAACTAATTTTCCTCACTTTGGAATAACATTATGCATATTTAAAGACAACATTTGAGTAAGTCAATAAAAAGCATGTACTTGCTCATACTATCTCTTAGCGGGCACAGCTCTATATTATTTCTTCTCATTGTCTCACAAACTTTATTTATTTATTCATATTTTTTAAAAAAACAAACAAAAAAAAACTCGTATCTCCAAAATGATAACTTTACAGGAGAAGGAAGAAACATCATTTACTTTTAATGTAAGTCACTTGAACCAGAATTTTTTCCAAGTCACTGTTTCAGTCCATTTTGGTCCATTGTTCATGAAATTTGCACACAATGTTAAGGTCAACAAGGATTTTCAAATTAAGTCAAAACTGAAAAACATAAAAAATGGAGATATGAGTTTTTTTCTGACAACAGCAATTAAATAATCAGGTCCATTTTATGCCAGAAAAGAAAATTTAATATATCATTTTTTACATCTCATAATGCGTGCCAAAGAGGGTTAATATCAGTGTTGGATTCATATTTATAATATTGTGAAAAGTGTCACATATCATATTTTTCAACAACTTGTCAATAAGCAATGTCTAGCTTACTTTTAAGGACTGAACTTAGATTAAAAGTAGATTTTTTAAAAAGTAGATTTGGCTATTTATTATTTTTTGCTTGAAATTCACAGCTCAGCCATGCACAGCAGGCCGACAACAGAGATTATTTAGGCAGAATGCATAGAGGTCATTTATATCCTGCCAGCCATAACAATGATATTGAAGGAATGGACGCTACCTTCACCCTGACCAACGCAGCACCGCAAGATCAAAGCTTCAACTCTAGATGGTTCCAACATGTTGAGGAACCAGTAAATAAGCTAATTCTGGTCAACTGTAAAGGAAACCGTGCTTACATTGTAACAGGAGTGGTGCCATCTAAAAAACAAATCAACAACAGAGGTAACATACACAAATAACACACTTACTGCAGACTGTGGAACAGAATGCCTTAGTTGCTTGAGTTTTTTTTCATGTCAGATGAGTTTCCCAGTCATTCCAAATGACCAGTAAGATCAGATATATTCTATAAACATACACTTGTTCAAAAGTTTGGTATCACTTGTGACTATTGCTTCACCCCCCACCACCCCCAAAACAATGATTCCTAAGTTAATGATCGTCATTGAATGCATTCTATATATAGTACTGCACTGATGTTTAATTCCACTTAAATTACCTGAAATTTAAATGTATTTGTTGATGCAAAATATCAAATTTTCATTTTTGTGTAATTCCAGTTAAAGAGGCCAGTCACTTCTGGACTGCATACTGTTGCCTGGACAACAATGGACGTCTGGTAGGACATGGAGCATATCTCATGTATCGGAATGGTACCATGATGCTGAACCAAAATCAAAATGTGAGGGACCTGGAGAACCAGCTGACCAGCTTATATCGTGGACCTTTTCAGGTGTTTGGAGGTCACTGTTATTGAATTGATCATGACTGGTTATATCAGTGTGATAATGCACAAAACTGCTTTGCATGCTTTTTAGAAAATGAATGCATTTTATTGAAAGAATCAATTGTGATTGTGATGCATTTTGAAGAAGAAATTGACTTAACTGTTTAAACAAACAGAGAAAGCAGCATCTTTATCTAATGACAGTGTTTTTTATGCAAGATTTAGTACAAGGTTATGCTACAGCTAACAAACATTTCAATAAGATAAAAAACTACATAAAATACAAATACATAAAATGCAAATAAGATAAAATGTGTATAGTGCATAAAAAAATCAACATTTATAAGTTTAAGATGTGAGCAGTAGATATATGTGCATATAAATGTATATGAAAGGTGCAAATTATGCATAAGTGCAATACTGAGCTGTGTTATAATCATGTATTACTAGTCAATAAAGCTTGTGCTGCATTTAAAAGTGGCAACAATTTACTGAAAAGCACCACCTGTTATACAGCCATTTGCAAAAGCCCTGAAAAATGATGTCTGTACATTTTAATACATGATTAATACATGATTGCTGTCTATTTGCTGAATTTAACATATTGGAAAACAAATAAGTTTAGGCACATTTAAAATTTTGTTTCATGTTTTGTTTTGTTTTTTTCAATATGTTACACTAATAGAAACAGTAAAATAAAATTAGCAGAAAAATACAAAGTTTAAGTTGTTTTCAGCTCCAGTCATGGAAAAGCTGTGATTCTACACTTGTTACTGCTTCCTCTACCCTGAGTCAGCTCATTGACTTGAGGTTTAGACAGCTGACTCTAGGCAATGAGTGCTGATCACATAATCTGCAAACCACTCCAACCTCCATAGCTCTTTTCCATTCATTATTGTCTCCCTCTGGTGTTTTTTCACATACAATCCGTGGAGACACTGGACATGTTTCTGTAGCACAGTGCCTACATTGTTCAGATATATCATAAGAAATAATCTAGAAATAATGTAGAATATTATCATATGTGCTGTTTGATGCTCAGATTTTTTTAGGTGGGGCTGTAATGGGGCCACAGTTCCTGTTTTTTTGTATAAATTGTTCACATCATGAACACATACAACCCCAATTCCAATGAAGTTGGAATGTTGTGTAAAACATAAATAAAAACAGAATATGATGATTTGCTAATCCTTTTCAACCTATATTCAATTGAATACACTACAAAGACAAAATATTTAATGTTCAAACAGATAAACTTTGTTGTTTTTTGCAAATATTCAATCATTTTGAATTTGATGCTTGCCATATGTTCCAAAGAAGTTGGGACAGGGGCAACAAAAGACTGGGAAAGTTGAGGAATGTTCAAAAAACTGTTTGGAACATTCCACAGGTGAACACGTTAACTGGAAACTATGTTCAATTGATTATAGGTTGGTTGGAAAGGATTAGCAAATCATCATATTCTGTTTTTATTTATGTTTTACACAATGTCCCAACTTCATTGGAATTGGGGTTGTAGTACCTGTTCTGTGAGTGTGTGTGTGTGTGTGTGTGTGTGTGTGTGTGTGTGTGTGTGTGTGTGTGTGTGTGTGTGTGTGTGTGTGTGTGTGTTGTTATTCAGGCAAAAGGTTTGAGCCAGATGAATCTGTTTGGTTAAAATATTTAAAACTGTGTTAACATAAAACCAGTTGATTTAAAGGGAAATATTATCCTTATTACTGTTTTTATACCCAGTTAATAATTCAGGACAGTCTGGTCAGCATTCAGTTCCATTTTAAGCCATATAGAACCTGATTTAGCAAACTTCAAAATTAGTAACCATAAAACTGGTTGGAGTTTTGGAATTAAAAAGTTTTTAATGAAACTGAAAAGGTTGGTGTAGCTAAGACATGCTGTAAGCCTAATGTATTGTCAAATGGACATTGTAAGGATATTCGTAAAGGTCTGTATGAGCCACATTTACATTTATAAAAAAACAAACAGAAACTTCCAGATAACACAGTTTATATAGTCGTCAATGAGAAGGAGATACTTAGAAAAGGAGCTGCTGAGTCTTTTCGCTCTTCTGCTATCTGATATGAAGCCGGAGCAAGATCCTGACATGCTGGCAGATTAAGATCCTGATGTCTGGACCTGCACTTTGAAGCCACTTGCCTGGGCCATTCCAGGGGTGTTTAATCTTATCTGCAGAAGGCCGGTGTGGCTGCAGGTTTTCACTCCAGCAAAGCGGACGATCACCTGACGAAATGTTTGAAGACTAAGAACAACTGATTAAACAAGTGGAGTCAGGTGAGCTCCAGCTTGTTTGGAGTGAAAACCTGCAGCCACACCGGCCCTTTGTGGATAATACCACACATCACTGACTATTCAAATACCTGTACACTGGATTGGTGCTAATGTCTCAGGCTGCCACCTTCTAGTTCCCCCTTTTTAGTTAAGCTCTTCTACTAGACCTACAAGTAGAGTCACTGTGTATGGTACCACAAGAATACTATAACAAACAGAGACTAACTGTAACCTTGTAAGCTATAACTAAAAAGGAGAAACCAGAATGTTGCAGCCTGAGACACCAGCACCCATCCAGTCAACATTCAAGAACCATGCTTTAAAAAATTTGAATGGCCAAAAAGATAATATACCCTGTTTCTACCATGACCCAAAATGTAGCTAATCTGCCAAGACATGCTTCTTTAGTTTTAGCATTGGAGCTACAATGCTGATACAATGGAAATTTCTACCCCACCAGTTAGCATGGTACTAACTGCATGCCTTAATCAATCAATCAATCAATCAATCAATCATTCAACCTTTATTTTGATGTAGCCAAGCAAACTGAAAGGGATTGAAAAAGCTGAAATGAAATTTATCTACTGAAACTAGGAAGAGCAGCGTTCATACATGGGATTACTACTTAATTTTGAGATAAGGCTTGAACTGTGAAAACATTGTCACCTTGGAGAAGTCCAAGATGGGCGTGGTTTACTTGACATTTTGTTAAATACCAGGTTATGCCTTCTCTTCTGAGACTGAGAAGATTTTGTGAAATTACTAAACAGCAAGCATTTCAGGTAAGCTACAGGTAAATATTGTCCTGTATTTGTATATTTGATTGTTTGAAGCTTTTTTTTTTATTATTTTGGCACAAGAGTAAACATTTCTTCATCATTTACATTGACATTATTTATACATCTGTTTTCAGTTCAATTTAGAATAAATACCTTTTGCTTTAAATGATGCTTATACCAAATTTTTAAATTTAAAATTTTAATTTCAGTAGTGACAAGTACATGACCAGCATATTGCTGCTGTCGGAAGAAAACCTCCAAAATGATAGCTTTACAGGAGAAAGATAAAACATACGTTACTTTTAATGCAAGTCAATGGAACCAGGCGTCTTTCCAAGTTATTTTGGGCTGTTTCTTTTAGTCCATTCATCATGAAATTTACATACATTGTAAAAGGCCACGAGTGTTTTCAAATTCTGTCAAAAACTGAAAAATGTCAAAAATGGAGATACGAGGTTTTCCTCTGACAATAATGATATACGTCTTTGAATGGCTGTTCGCACAGAAAAAAGTTTATCAAACTGCAGAACATATGTAACAATTCTTAATGTTATGCTCTAATTTTCAGGGACACATTTACTTCAATACAATGGAATCTTAAATGCAGGGGCGTGGCTAAAATAAGGCTCCAGACAGATTAAAACTGTGGTGGTAACATTAAAACGTGGAACAGCATTTTTTATTTAAAAATTAAACTCATGCTAAATCTAACTAAAAAAAACTTTTAAAAACTACTTAAATCTTAAAAAAATATATATATATATCTTCATTGGTTTCTTTCAGACTTCAGAGATGTCTACTTGATGATGAAGCATCTCCCACTGATTCTTCTGCTGGCCTTCAGCTCACTGGCTTCCTGCAGGCTGGTGAAGCATTTTTGGGCTGCTCTACCAAATGGCTGTCCTCAGTTTTTCCTGAACACTCCTAATGGCCGTATTATACCCACCATTCTGCAGGCTGGTCAGCGTTATCGGCAGATCTGTCAGAATTATTTGAACATTGATAGATTTGCCACTCTTTATGACACTCAGAATAGGATTCCTGTGTACTCTGCCTATCGCCATGTTCTTCACACACCAATTGATCGAGTTGATCGATGGAGGACTGAACCAGACGTGAGTAAATGTTTGTGCTATATACTGTATTTTAACTACATTGCTTAAGACTATAGTAATATCATATAATATCAAGGTTTAAAGTTTATGCTGGACTCTTGCTACAGTTTTTGCACACCTTTTAAGGACTAACAAAATAAAAATAATACATTTTAACTATTTGAAAAATCTGATGTGTAGCTCTCCACTGACGAGCAGGCGGTCGACAGAGATTATGTAAACAGTGGAATGGATAGGGGTCATTTATATCCTGCATATCATAACAACAACGCAGAAGGAGTTAGAGCTACCTTCACCCTCACCAACGCAGCACCACAGACTGGAAGCTTCAACATCCAATGGTTCAACCAGGTTGAGCAGCCAGTAAATCGGATCATTCAGGACAACTGTGATGGGAACCAAGCTTACATTGTAACAGGAGTGGTGCCATCTCAAGAGACTATCAACAACAGAGGTAAAGATTACAAAAACAGCTATGCCTTTGGTGTTTTTGTGAGTTGTCAAAAGCCTCTTATACATAAATCCATTCAAACTGTATTGAACATGGTTGTAATTTTACAACCCCATTTCCAAAAAGTTTGGGATGCATTGATATGCAGATCATTTAAGCCCTGTACTTAATTGAAAGACTACAGAAGGAAATAGTGCAACAATTCAAGAATAAAGTTTCTCAATGTAAAATAGCAATATTTTGCTTTTTGCTTTTCATCATCTACGGTTCATAGTAACATTAAAAGATCCAGGGAGTCTAGAGAAATCTCTGTATGTAAGAGACAAGGCCAAAAACCAGTATTTGGTGGCCATGATCTGAGGGCCCTCAGGCAGTGGAAACGCCCTGAAAACATAGCAGTACTATGTTTTCAATATTTTGAAACAATATTTTGCTAAAAGGTTTGGCAATAAGAATAAAAAGGATAACATGCCTGCATTCCTCATTCATACTGGGGTGATGAAGTGTGTGGGTGGCCACAGTTATAAACTGTTTGCAAGGCAGTCACTGTAGTTACTGAGCACACTGACCTCATTTCGATGATGTCATTGAAATTAAGACGATATATTGAAATTATAGCTGTTTTAATGATGCCTAGCTAACCAACTACTGGTACAGATTCATGGGGGGACAAGGGGTTTTTCAGTAAAAGATTGCTGACATTGTCATAATTTGCTTTCAATTTGACTTCTATAAGCTTGTTCAAGGGGAACAGCTTATATTGACCTAAAATTATATTTATTTTTCAATAAAGAAATATGGTGATTTTTCCTATAGGCTGTAGAGAGACCGTATTGTCTTACTGTGCACATACCTGCCAGCTTCCAGCTTTAGCTTTAGCTTTGATATCTGATATTTATTTTTCAATCAAGAAAGTCACAAAGTGAGTTTTAAGTAGTTTTCCACCTTTACTAAACATGCCAGGGAAAATGTGTGGCACCTTGCATGTCACCTTGTGCACTAATGCCCCCCTATACCATAATAATTACTGGCTTTTTAACTGTACACTGATAACAAGCTGAGTGGTAACCTGGAGAACACAGTGTTCATGACTTCCAAAAAGAATTTCAAATTTTTATTTGTAGGACCACAGTACACTTTTCCACTTCCCCTCAGTCCATTTTAAATTAGCTCAGACCCAGAGAAGGTGGCAGCATTTCTGGATCCTGTTTATATATGGTTTCATCTTTACATTTTAGAGTTTTAACTTGCATTTGTGGATATGGTAATGAACTGTGTTCACAGACAGTGGTTTTCAGAAGCCCATGCAGTGATTTCCACTCCAGAATTATGTCTGGTTTTAAACAGTGAACAAAACACGTCTCTCTCATTGAAAACTTCACTTGTACAATGTGAATCTGTCCTATATTGCTTAAATTGTCTGAATGTGGCCCTTATAGGTATCAAATAGTAAACTTCAGTTTTGGTCTAATTACAGTTACAATACCCAGTCACTTCTGGACTGCATACTGTTGCATGGACAACAATGGAAGACTGATATCCAGCGCAGGGTATCTTGCATGGTGGACAGGTGCGATGCAGCTGATCACGTATCGAAACGTGCAGCTCCTGGAACGAGAGCTGACCAGACTCTATAACAGACCCTTCCAGGTGTTTAGGGGTCTCTGTTAGTGGGTTGATTATCGCTGGACAGACCAATGTCATTATACACTGTTTTGCTTTGCACATTTTTTCAGAAATTAACATTAATATTTTATTATATTAATATATTTCATTATTATTCAAAGAATGTTTAAAAGAGAGGGATGTCCTTATCTGATTTGTCCTTTTCTGGTGATCAGATCCTCTCTGTATCATGTATCACTTTTTAAAGAGATTTTAGCTGCATTTCAGCACATGTTGATACTTCACTTAAAATCAAGTGATTTTAATATTGCACTTGCATATTATAACATGAACAAAACATGTCAAAAGTCAATGGAGAATCTTCATGACCTTCTAGTGCTTCAGAGAAGGCCTAATTATTTCTGGGAACTAGAATACAAAATACATGTATGGAATTTGAGTTTTTATTTAAAAGAATTATTATGATAATTGTATTTAAGTTCTGAAAGTATTACAGTAATATTCTATGTCAATGTTTTGTTTTGGTTTGGAAATAGTTTTGGTTGGAACAAATGCGGTTCAAGTCCTGAACTGTCCAATCAGCATTGTTTTCTCTGTGGTATCTAGGTATATACAGCCAAGTGAGGTTTCCCATTAATTAGAACTTAAGGAGCTGAATTGAAGGCCTTACACATTAGATTAATTACCAACATAATTAGGAAGTGACACAGGACTCAACCAATCATGCTTTGATTTACAAGGAGACCAATTTTGTGAGATTAAAAAAAAAAAAAAACATTACTCCTTTTAGATCTTCTAGATACGTCACTGACTGTGAATACAAGTAGGAGTCTAAGCAGGTTCCGGATACTATAGCTACAGAGAAACTGGTAGACACCAATCAGATAAACAGCACTCAAAGCTTTCATCTTTGAGAGAGAGCAGAAAATCAAGCTGCTTCAGATCCAATATCTGGAGTAGAACATCAAAACTGGGTAGATGTGTAGTTTGTGTGAATGTTCGTGTCTCTTTGAAGGGGAACATAATATCAGTGAATTTAGTACAGCGCAGTTTGTTAAACACTTCATAAAAAATCATTACAGTTCCAGATGCTTCTTTGTAGTTTTGTAATATGTGGCACTTCAGGTATGTGTTCCAACTTTAATTTAAAGTCATGTTGATTAAATTTCAGAAATACAAAACACCATGATGAATTCTGTGTATTGTGAAAAAGTCTTGAAGTATTGTGACATTTTTGCCATATCGCCTACCTTTACAAGGACTTGTTATAACAGGTACTGAAATGAGTGTCCTGCTCTTCTACTCTCTTACAATGAATTTAAAATCCCTTCATGAGTTAAATCAGGTGCTAAAGCAAGGAAAGAGCAGCAATCTTCCACGACTGAAGCTCAGGTCTGCTGGGGTATACAAAATATCTATTCCTATGATGTGCTGATATTAGACAACTGTTTATTGGCCAGCATTGAACCTAAATGGAGCAAGTGCAGATTAAAGTGAAAATCTGCAATCATTCAGATAATTTAGCCTTCTTTTACATCAGAGGTGCCCAGTCCTGTAGGTCTACCACCCCGGAGTTGAACCAGCACACTTGGTTGTAATGTTCAGATGCCCCTGAAGACCTTCTTTACCTGAATCAGTTGTGTTCTATTAAGACTGGAGCTAAATCCTCAAAGGTGCTAAATCTCCAGCACTACCAGTTTTAAATGTGACACTGTCACCATCTGGTGGCCACATACAGTGAATGGAGATGCTCTATTACTACAGCTTTTTAATAAGCAGTAAAAAAGGATCCCAACTCTTTTCTATAATCAGTGATAGTATGTGCTGTTCGTCTGTAGCGTATCCTGCCAACTCTAAATACAAACAGGAAACAGGAACCCACAGCCTTCTTGTCTTCTGGTCCTCATTTGAACCAACAAGGTTGTAGGGTTACCTATTTCTCATTTTAAGGTTTAAAGGAGTGGTTACCAGCATCTTTTGCCCCATGTGAACTTAGCTGAGGAATGTAACAGTACCAGTCCCCTACCAAAAGCCCTTCTGATACTGAAACAGTATCAGCTTGCTCTTGTTAGTCTTTGCAGACATTGTTGAACCTCACCAAAATGGGACAGGTCTAGTGGTTTCTAAGTTAGTGGAAGCCAAAAATGCATTACACATGTGTGTTAGATTACATAACTTGGTACACACCAAACCCATAGTGGCTTATTTAAAAGCATGCCTTATGCAACAACTGACTCATGCAACAACCAAAAAAGAGAACAGTAAAAAAACAGCATGGATTTCTTATTTAACACAGCCTGAAATTTTGCCCTGGAGATGACGTGAATCCTCTCAGACAACCAAGTTTTCAGTCTGAATCCAACCAGAGCAAAAAATTTATCAACCTGAACCACATCAAGTTTTGAGTCCAATTCTAACCCCAACCGACCCATTATCACAAAACTGCAGAAGTATTACCCAAGTAGAATCCCAGGGCATTATTCAAACTGGGATGTACTAAAACAGGCAGGCTGTGAATCCTCAACTTAGTGTTTCCCCCACTGTGATGCAGTTTATTATTGAGCCCGTCATGAGTTAAATCAGATGCAGAGAGCATCCACAACTGAAGTTCAGTTCCCTTAACCTGTTGAACAACAAATTTTTATCATGAGCTGCTGTTTTGGCTAGCACTGACAGCTGCCTCAAGAACAGCACTGAACCCAAAAGCAGTAAGAGTTCAGTTATCTGTTCAGATAACTAGGTTGTTTTTTTTTTTTTTTTAATTATTAAATCGGAGGTACCTAATCCTGGTCCTAGAGATAAACCACCCAGTATCAACTCACCCAAGCTCAGAAAAACAACGTGGTTTGGGTTGAACAAAGACTGAAATCAACCAAAACAAGCCCATTATTGACTCAACAACCTAACAAACCCTAGGGATATGGGAAGACTTCAACCCATACAAAGGCTGAGTCTCAGCCTCAGATGCTCCATTCACATTATCAGTGAGATGGGAAACAAAGAACTGCAGGTAGTTTCTTGTGCTGCGCAGTAACAGAGAGGAATACACACTGGATTGAAGAAAAAAAAAAAAGATGCGTGATGTTCATCTTCATTAAAATCATCATTAAATCTAAGTTATTTTTAGTTTTCTTTTTAAAGGATTAAGTAGATTTAAGTGAGATATCCCTGCAGGTTTAGAACACATTCACCTGCTCCGAGTATGTTTTTGCTACAGCTCCATTTTGAAAATCTTCTGACCCTACAAGCCTAAGTCTGTAATTGCTTACCTTGTGATTCGATTTTGTTATTTACTCCAGAGCCCATGTGCTGATAGGCACAAGTCTGGCTTGCAAAATTAAAACATATTCTTGGTTAACCTTGCAAGAATCTCAGACATGCACCCTCTGATTGGCAGTCACTGCCTTCCTGGTCACAAAACTTTTTTTAAAAAGCACTGATCACACCATTCTACGGTAATACATATTCTTTGAGAAGCTGGAATAAAACCGTTACAGATACTGGAAAGACAAATGAGTTTCAGAATGCCTCTATAATAAATAATTACACCAAAACAGTGCTAGCATAAATGAATGGAAAAAATACAACATACTTTGTTTTCCTTTCCCAGTTTTTTTATTGGATCTTATTTACACATATAAACATTTTCCTTGTATGGCAATCAAGGTATTTAACCTTGCAGTTTGGCAAATCAAAACAACCAAATTGTAATAATGACGTAGTAAAAAAAAAAAAAAAAAAAAAAAAACACCTGTGGAAGTCATTTAGATCACAAATAATAATAATAATAATAATAATAATAATAATAATAATAATAATAATAATAATAATAATAATAATAAAATAAAACTTTAAAAGAGTAGGCAAGCGTTTACCTGCCTTAAATAGTCCCAAGCAGCAGTTTATGCTTTTGTTTCAGGGGGTACAAGATGAAGAAATGAAGCAGAAGACTTAGGTCTTTCTAAAACTACTACTGGCTTAAGGAACTGAAGCTGTTTTATAGCTTGGTCACCACAGCCCCTCAAAGCCCTTTCCAAAATAAAACGTAGGTTCTGGATGGAGCTGCACTCCCCTTTAGAGAGCAAGGGCTTAAGGTGTAATGATCGAGACTTTTTACCACGGGAGATGACCGGTCCTCTCTGGTCATTTTCCTTGACTGAGCCATTGCGTCGGTGAAGATCACGTCGTCGTGTAGGTTCTGGTTTATAGCAGGTGTTCAAGACTGCCACTGTCCGCACCTTGTCGCATCGCAAATGCTCTTCCTTTTCCTGAATGAACTTCAAGAATGAGGACTCGAATCCCAAAGGCTTATAAGTTGCGATGTCAAACGCCTTTGGGGACAAGCTGTGCGTCACTTGATCTTTTTGGGCTGGTGGGTGAGGCACAGTGGGTAGTGGCTCAGAGAGTTCAGAATTTTTTCGCCTGAGAGGCTGTCGTGTCGGGGTAGGACTTGCAGGTATACAGATGGTAGTAGAGACACTAACTGGTTTGCTTTCTCTGCCCAAAGGTTCTTGTGAAACATCGTCAACAGTTATTCTAAGCTTGGATGGTGGAGAAAGGTCTAGCGGTGGAGGAGGCACAAGGGGAGGAGCTGGAGACTCTGTTTTTGGTCGCTCCTGAGACAATTGCTCCTCCTGAGCTGGATTTCCCTGGTCAAGAAGCTCAACAGCACGCCCGTTAGACTCCCCATAAAGCACATCATCTGCAACAATCAGTACACTGCTATCAGGAGACAGCTCCCCTGAGAATTCCACAAGCTCCTTTCCCATCGATTCCGTTTTGATAGAATGGAGGCTCATAGGCACGGAAGGACCTCCTGGATTCTCAGGCTCAGATTGATACTCCATTTTGAGGACACCATTAGGAACTCTTGTCAAATCGGGTAAAGCAGACACCGCAGATTTCTTTTGTATGAGTTCTTCTAGCTTCTCAGCTGTGTAAAAGAGCTTGTCTTGATTTTGGGACAACATGGAAGGCATCATTTTGTGAACTCTTATATAGTGTCGTCGCATACTTTTGATACTGGATACCACAGAGTCACAGTTCTGCACCATGCAAGGGTAAGCCCCAGGCAAGCAACGATCTTGGCACATCTGCAGTGCCTCCTCAGGTGTTCGATAAACAAATTCATCCCCGTTTTCCTTGGACTTGGCACATGGCTCCTCTTCTGGTGCTTCTTCAATAGGTTCAAAGTTCTCAGTCTGACTAGTGCCACAATCTGTACTGCAGCACCTTAAAGACTGCTTGAGAGGTGACCTTTGGGAGACCTTTGATGACTGAGAGGAGGGTGTAATGATCAGTTTTTTCTGGCAGCCACTGTTGGACCCATCTCTTTTATGGGCGCTTTGAAGACGCACCACAAGGGGAACGGAGTGGTCACAGCGCCTGTAGAAGATGTGCTTTTTGAAACTGCTGAACTTGGATTGTAAAGGTGGGGCTGAAGATGGGGCTATGGGCTTTATCGGAGTCTGGTTCTGATGCGTCTGATTGGTGTGACGCAAAAGGCTGCTCTTCAGGTGGTAGGTGGCATTGCAGTTCGCATAGGTACACCTGAATCTCGGAATGGGTTCCTCCGATACTTGATGTTCTTTGCGGTAGTGTCTGTTCAGAGTAGAGAGATAATTGAACTGCTTATTACATCCATTGTATTTACAATGGAAAACATCATCATCCTCATCCCAACACACCTGGGAGGTGTTGTAGTGGTGTACATTTTGCAAGTGGCGCAGAAGACTGTACTGCTTCATGAACGCCGCACCACAGCCCTTGTGTACACAGTAGTAGGATTCATCTTCCCCTGCATCATCCATGCACTTATTCCCTTTTGTCACCAAACGCTGGCTTGCCCTTCTCTCCTGCACGATACCCTCTACAGCAGTTCTGCCCTCAGCAGGGCCATGTTTCAACAATGAAGGCTGTCTACTCCTTGGTTTCTTCTCCTCATTCATAATTTTGTCATCTCTTCTCTCCTTCTTACCCACCCACACCATCTCTCTCTCCTTGTTTACAGTTCTGTCTTTCAAAGCAGGAACACTCTTTTTCTCCACAGGAACCTCTTTTGCTTTCAAAGATCCTGAACCTTTTTTGCTGTTTGGTTTGGTTGGAGCCTGCAGAGAAGGAGTAGCCTCAGCCTTTTTTTTCAAAGATCCCAAACTTTCTTTGTTGTTTGGTTTGGCCGGAGCCTGCAGAGCAGGAGTATCCACAGACTTCTTTGCCAAAGGGCAGTTTGTTTGTTCTGCAACTGCCATGTTTTTGTTATGCTTAAGGCGATAATGAGCCTTCAGCTCTTTCCTTTCTTTGTAGCCCTTAGAGCAGAGGTGGCACTTGAAAGGTCTGAACTTGAGAGGATTAAAAATATCCTTCTGTTTTACTTCCTCCTCGTTATATCCATGCTTTGTGACATAGTGATGCACCAGTGCATTGCTAGTCACACTTTCATAGCCGCAGCTATCAACATCACAAGTGTAAGGCTTGCTTGGCTGCTGGAAAACAATATCGTCTGCCTGATTATCAAAGTTGGCTTCTCTAGGTGAAGATGGTGACTCTGCCTTACAAGGTGATTCTGCCTTCCACAGCTGCCTCTTTGAATCAGTAGGTGCCTGTTGAGATTTACTTCCGATTATGTTGGGTGTTGCTTTGGCAGGAGACTTAACATTTGAAGTCGTGGGACAGGACACCTGTGGCACTTTAGATTCTGAACTATCTCTGCGTGGATTACGTCGAACGCTGCTGGAGACAGCAGAATTAAGGCTTAGCTGACTAAGGCCTAGCACAATTTCAGTCAGTGCATCACTGAGTTCTGAGTGACTTGTATGAGCACTGAGTTTTGAGGAAGATGCTGATTGAAACTGCACAGAATCTATTGAAGACAAAAGAACATTTTCCTGACTAGATCCCTGGGTGGATGAACCACTTGGACTTCCGTCTCGACTGCTTTTACTGTCTTTAACAAACTTGTCCTTTGAATGTTCTTCATTTTCTACTTTGCAAACCTTGTTCTCTTCTTTAAACTGATCAGGATGTACAATTTTCAAGTGCTTCTGGATCTCTCTTGCTTTGTTAAAGGTCCTGCCACATTTCTCCAGGCCACAAGTGAATTTTTTACCATCGAAACAGACAGCAACACAAGTCAGTGAACCTCTGGACTCCTTGCATTCCAAGTGTCGTGATGGTGAGAGTTTGTTTTGTGCCCCATTCAACAATTCCTTTTTTGACTCTTGGGACACTTTACAACCATCATCGTCCTCTGCAACAGGAAGCAAAAGTTTTCTTTTTGCTTTCCTCTGTGCCTCAAAGTCCTTCTCTGAGAAGGTGATGCCATGAGTGTCTAAGTGCTTCAGGAATTCTTTACGACAGTAGTAAAACTTCTTGCAACCTAGACTGGTGCAGGTATATGCTGCATCACGGAAGTGCTGAGCCTCATGATGATATAGCTGACCCAGGTCACAAAAGGAGAGACTACAGCCCTTGAGTTCACAGTGGTAGGCAAGCAGAAAGCCATGGCTGTGTTTGTGTGCAAGGAGTTCGTTGGTGGTGTCAAAACGGCCATGGCACCCTGTGACCACACACATGTATGGATGCTCTCCGTAATGCATGCGACGGTGCTGCCTGTGGTGATGGGAACTCATAAATGTTCGGCGACAGAATGTGCACTTCTCCCGACGGTCTTTCATCTCCATGTAATGTCTGACGTTTGGGTCTGAATCTTCATGCTCATTCTTCAGGTGAACTCCTAAGTACTTGTAAAGCTTAAAAGTCCTTGAACAGTCCGTGGCAGGGCATGGATAAATCTCACGATCCTGTAGCTTAAAGTGTTTATAAATGTAATCAAATGTGATGTAATCATCATCATCTGTCTGCTTTTTAGGCACAGTGGCAGCTTGCTCCAAAATATGTTCCAACACAACAGGATCATGCGTAGACTGGTAGTACATGACTAGGGATGGGTCCAAGGGTATCTGGCCAGGCTCCAGGTCATTAAAATCATCCTCTTCTGTCTCCACTGCAAACTCCAACTTCTTTTTTACACTTGTCTCCTTCTTTTTGACTTTCTTCTTTCTCAAATGGCAGACTCTGGTAGGCATTCGAAGGTGTTCTTTGGAATGTGGAACAAGGTCATCTTTACTTTCAAATTTTTGCAGGCACACAGGACATGTCCATACATCATTTGTCAAATGCTTTCTCGAGTGATGGAGGAATCGTGGCTCAATCACCTCCTTCTGGCATATCTGACAGAGGAACTTATATTTCTGCCACCTTTTGGCCCTTTCAGAAGTCCAAAGTACTTCTTTCTTTGGAGAGTTCTGAAGCTGTAACTTCTTTGCACTTCCCTGATGCTGTACCTTAACATTTCCTTCATGCTGCTTGTTCTCCTTTTGTTCGGCATGACCATACTCATTAGTCTCAATTTCATCCTCTTTCTCAGCACTTTCGTCCTCTTGAGTCGTCACTGGCTGAGCACTGGGCACATCCTCCACACCCTCACTCTCGTCTTCCTCAGGCTCCAGTCCTAGCAGCTTAATACAGTAGTGCTTTAAGGTTTTCCAGTCCCAGAACTCAGGGTCAAATGGCCAGTGGGCTTTGAGAGCTAGGAGCAGCTCACAGCGCAACGAATTAGAGATAATTGCGTTCTCCTCATCATACTTTTGATCTGGACGCCTGTAAAGATCCTCAAGGCTGTCAAACACCTCTCTCGAGGGGCTCAAGAGAAACTCCGTGAGCTGGCAGGCCCGCAGCACCTCCAAATCATCTGGAAGGAGGCACGCAACAGTTTTGCAGACAGTTGTTTTGGTTTCTGTGTCCTCTTGTCGTGGAAGTTGAAGGGCTTTGACACAAAGTTCGACTGACACTGCCAAACCAAAGTGCATTGTCTGGAAACAAGAAGCAAATGGGAGACATTTTCAGTTGGGCTTCTCAGTGTAGATAAAGCCAAAAAAGAATAGCATGACTCTCAGGATATAAATACAATTTTTCACCTCAGTCTGTATTACTCGGATGAGGAACAGCAGATGGTAGACTGTCTTAGCTATAGCCCCAAACTGGAGGCACCGTTCTAAGAATGATTCAAGGGATCCATCAATTCTTCTCTGCAGCTTGCTCCAAAGCAGCGTCAACTCCCTGAAAGAGAACCACAAAGAAAAACAAAGCACAGATACATTCAGATGTGATCACTCTCACTGCAATCTGCATCAAGTCTGGATAAGCTCTACTGAAGGTGGAACAAAAGATTAATTGAATATGTGAGAGGTATTAAAAGTAAAAAAAAAAATTTTTTTTAAACGCACCAGGAGCAGTACAGACTTTCTTGCTGTAGTTGCTGGGTGAAGTAAGTGGTACAAAGGATGAAGGCTGTGTTCTCATCACCTTCTGTCTCCATATTGCAAATGATGTCCAGAACATCCTTGCCATCCAGCCTGGATATCTAACAGGACAAGAGAAACATGCAAATAAATGAATGAATGGATATTGTTTACATGCAAGTAAAAGATTTTTACGTATAAGTGTCTTATGTTGAAGCCAAAGGGGAAAAAAAAGAAAAATATTGATTCCTCTCTGAGGAAGATGCATCGCTGATCTAATGTTAGACATGGTTCTGCAGACCTTAATGATGTATTTATCATGAGCCATTTTAAAACGGCCATGCAAATAAATGTTATTATACAGTCCCAATCACAAGATGCATTACCTCCACAATAGCCTCCTCACTGGGCAGCAGTTGGCAAAGTTGTGTGACAAAGGTTTGGCGAAAGTTGGCCTGACCAGGCAGCAAGCTGCAGTTGCCACAGGCTTTAGTGAGAATCAAAGCCTTCTCAACCTCTCCGACTTTCTCCAAGTGCTTGATCCTCATCTCCAAAAAGTCATCCCCTTCCAGAGCAAGATAAGCATTCACTGTAGGAGACAACAGTATACAGAAGAAAATCAATGAATCAGAAAGTGTTTTTTGAGGGGCTTTGTAACCTGTAATTCCACAGTGTTTACATTTGACAAAGTATGCATTTCAGTTTTTCACAAAAACACATTAATTTATATACAGTTACAATCAAGAGACAGAATTTTGCTCCATTTCTTTGAAGCTGCTGAAGTATGACAAAATGTCAATTTTATTTTTGTACTTATTTAGAGAGTATGCCGAGTCTAAGCAAAAGAACTCAGAACTCAGGCTTCTGATAAAATCTACTACTGGCTTGACAAGTTTTATCTACTTTTGTCCTACATTTCAGGTGTGGGGTATGACTAGGCCAAAGTAACAGAGAGCTACAGACCTTCATCTGCATCTGTGGGCTGTCCAGTGAGGAGGGCAACAAGGGTGGGGTTACTCCAGGCTCCACCCTCTCCTGTGATCTGCAGAAGAGCTTGCAGGTCCATGCTCCCGTACTGTGACATGGCTTCATGTGCAGCCTGCATAGAAACACATTGCTGTCTGGAGTCGGCATTCAACCAAAATTATGAAAACAGACCTTTCTGATAACATTCAAATGCACAAAAACTGCTTTTAGCCATGATGAGACTGACGATAAATAAAATAAACCTGACAAAAAAAAAGCAGCAGCTGAATGAATTTTGTAATGGATAAGTAGCTGTTATGTTGTAAATAAGTACAAGTGCATAGTGATTTGCCTGGAGAAAGTTAAAGAGAGCAGTAAAACAACGTTTATTGATCTGTAACTACACAGATACGAGGTGTACAGAGTTATGCACAGTTTGCGGAAAGTACAAAACACTGACAGAGAAATTTTTCACAAAACAAAATGTCAAATGTGCACAATCAAAGAATTGGGTCATGTTTACCTTTGTAAGATTCATGTTATCTATTCTTATTGATTATTATCAATTGATTATCTATTCTTATTTAGCCATTAATTATTTGGTTATATGTGTTTATTGGTTTGCTGTGATGAGCGTATATGACAGACAGACACAGACAGACACCTATTCACTTGTATTAGCTTAACACATTTTTAAGGACAGCTTGGGGACTCGTGGATCCAGAGGTTCACACCTGCATCCTCTCTTTCTCCCTCCCTCTCCAAATGGCTACAGAATGGGCTAAAAAGATCACAACTGTGACCACAATTATAAATTTACAAGTAATAAAATGAATGAACTTGTCAGTGGTGACAGGTACCAGCCTTGAAATATTGTTTTTTTTGGGGTTTTTTTTTTTTGATAACTAGTTATTACAAATTGAATTTCAATAGCAACTGAAGAACTACCTCTCACCAAATTAATCTCCAAAATCTTGCTAATTAAAAAAGCAATACTAGATGTGTTGAAGATGTGTGACACGAATGTATGCATGTATGACAAGAATCAGGCACGGTGGACAGCAGAGATACTTAAATCAGAGAGCTGACCTGAGGTGGCTGAAAAGCTTAACGCATATTGTTATCTGGAACATAAAGAAAGCTCCTGGCATTTGATTTTTTTATCTTTAGGAGCCAGAGGATTCTTAAGCTAATATTTTGTCTGGAGTCCTGAGAATGTATTTATTGTCATAGATAACAAGTCAGGCTGTGCCCAATAAAGTAATTAGTTGGTAGCCAAGAGTTGCAGCAATCCTGCGCCAGCATTTCGGCCTTCCTATCTATTTTTACATTAGTTTAGTCTTTTTTCTTTTTAATTTCTGCACGAAATCAACCCATATTTTACAAGTAGAGATAAACAAACGTATCTTGGAACAGTAGCACTTGCTGAGAAGTTCTGCACTTAATGCAGCTTACGGCTCATTTTGGGCAAAGCATAAAGGGGTACCACCTTCTGTTTTTGACACCATCTGTGGGGGAAAAATGGGTGCGAAGGAGGTGTGTCTCACCTGAACAGAGCCATGGAACTGCAGCCAGGCTTCAAAAGGGATTTCATTCTGAGGTACAGAGAGAAGCAACTCAAAACAGCTCCTACAAGAAAAACAGCAATGTTTAGTGAATGTGACAGTCCAAATGTCTCTGCCCAGGTCTCTCTCAGGTCATAAGGGACCAAGTCAATTCAGGTGAAGTTAAATTCATAAATAATTTATTATTTATATATTACTTGCTGCAGCAAAAACATTAAAAGCCCCTTTCCTTCTGTTATTATAACGCAATCTGTAAGAATTATCTGGAAATAATATAAATGTATATACAAAACACTGTAGTGAAAGTAAACATGTTGGCATGCTCTACCCAACTGACTTAACCATCTGTTGCAACTCTATGTGGTTAAAAGGTAACAAAAGGGGTTCTTTTGATTCCTGAAAAAACTTAAAAGCTAGAAAGACAAATTAATCGTTACTTCTAGGACAGCAGGTAGCATGTTTGTGTTTTTAAGGTGTTCTTGAGTTCTAACCACACAAATATATATGAGGAATAGTAACAGACAGGTTTTGTAGAGGTCTGCACAGGTATAGCACCAAAGCATAAAACTGACCAATCATCACAAGTTTGAGAACCAACCCAAACTGACTGGTAAATTAATACTTTTGTCAATTTATAATATAAATATAAATTTGAATCCGGAGCCCAACTAGAACCCGCTCACATGCACCAACAGACCAATAATTTATTGAGAATGTTTAGGTGATGCTGGGCTGCAAGGCCAAACTATTTACTTACTACTCCTATTTGATTCATTTAGGTACATTTTAATCCTACAAATAAATGTAATTTTTTTTTTCTTTAATGCTAATTCAAATGTATGTTTCTCTATCTGTATCCCAGCAGATATGTATATGAAAAACACCAGATCTTGGCACTGGCCCACAACTCCCATACATGTGCATTCCTACTTGAATGTGGCACCACTGTTTTTGCTGGTGCATTGTGTCCACTTCAGCTAGTTTTCAACCCTCAAAAAAAAAAAAATTTTGTGATGTGTTGATCATTAAATTGCCTTCACATATCATGGTGTTACATTTGTGTAAAAACACCCACCCTCACTTGTTAAATCATACAACATGTGTGTAAATGCAGTACTCACAGCGCAAGCCTCTTTAGTACGAGAGCAACGTTGGGAGAATCAGCCGTCAGGTGCGGTCTCGCCGCCGCAAAACAGTTAATGGAGAGACAGTAGACCTCCAGCAAGGACAGGCCGTGCTCCACAGAGTTCCTGCTTCCAGCATAATGCATCAGAGCCTGCACACAGCCAGGAGAGAGCAAAAAATAAGTGTCATTCAGCTACTCATCTTGGGGCATTCATGGGCTGGAGGTTAGTGAACCAGCCTCGTGACCGGAAGGTCGCCGGTTACATTTACATTTTACAACAGCACATGACTGAGGTGTCCTAGAGCAAGACACCTAACCCCAACTGCTCCCCAGGCGCTGCGCATTGGGCTGCCCACCGCTCTGGGCAAGTGTGCTCAATGCCCCATAGTGTACTCACTAGAGTGTATGTGGTGATTCACTTCATGGATGGGTTAAATGCGGAGGCGAAATTTCCCCATTGTGGGACTAATAAGGGTCTCTTAATTACTTTACAGGCTAAGCCTATAACTGATTAAATTACAATTCTGTAGGACAGTGGCTCTCAAACCAGTCCTCCAGAAGTTTCCTGTGTTACAGAAATGTTTGAGCAAAAAATCTGAACCGTCTGGGGGTCCCTGAAGACTGACTTAAGACCCACTGCTTTAGAACCACTGCTTTTCCAGCACATAACAAAATCTCAAATTTCACCACAATTTAATTCAACACTACATTATAATTGATTCTAACATTCCCAACTTGATGCATGTGTCAACGACCCACACACAAATGTAATTTTTGACCACATGTAAAAAGAAAACTTGTTTTCCCCCTACATGTTAGCTACATCAGCCTTGTAGCTCCAACTTCTGATGCCAAACAGGCCTTGGCTCAGTGCTTAAATTTGGGGCAGGGTTAAGACAGCTTTCAAAAGTTTTTCATTAAAGTCCTTTAAGGTGTAACCTAATAGTAGACTGGTGTCCAGTTTTGTGAACATGGACGAAGCCTGGTCTGGAAGTCAACTGTTTCCTGGGGAGTCACAGAAATTTCAGCCAGCAAAAAAAAAAAAAAAATTCAAGTTTTGTTGAAAAGAGTAAAAAGCTGAAGATTTCAAAGATAAAAATAGGCCTACAAAACTCAACTGCCTTGGACGACCAGCTGTTCTCTGCTGGCAAGAGCATTGGATTTCGCTCAAAAACAGCAGTCTTAACACTGTAAATACTTTATTCATTTTATTTTAAGAAAACATTTTGTCCCCCATTTGTTAACTTTTTTCAGTTTCAACTATTTCTGTTTCACTGTGATTTCCCACCGACACGCCTATTTGGTCTAGAATTAAGCCAAATCTGGGTCCGGAAAACTGGCCCTAAACTCTTAAAAAAGAACCCTTTCCTCAAGGGTTCTTTAGTAAAGAAAATGGTTCTAAATAGAACCATTAAAACTCAAAAGAACTCTGCACATCATGACTGACAGATTATTCTATACAGAACCTGAAGCTATATAGAACCCTTTAAAAAGGTTCTTGTTAAAAGATGGTTCTTCAGTAAAGAAAATGGTTCTAAATAGAAAAAAAAGAAGATTCAAAGAACTCTTTGCATGATTAAATAGTTCTTTAGATTGAAGAGCTTTTCAGTGTGATGGTTGTTAAGATTTGGTTTGGAACAGCTCTGCGGAGAAGGGTCGAGCACCCCCCCACCCCCACCCCCACCCTCATCCAGAGCTTGTCCCTTGATACACAGATTAACAAGCTGCTTCATTAATGAGCTGAGAGTACCGAGCCCTCTGGAGAACATGTTTGAGAAGACTCCTTATAGAACACTTCCACTTCACTCCATCTGCTAGAGTGCTAGAGAGCACTGATTGGACCTTTGGGATCAGAGCGGATGCACCTCGAGCACGGTGCTATTTCCCACTTGCTCCTCTCGGCTCTCTCACACACATAATACACACATAAAGTCATACACAAAGGGAATCCCCCTCGTCATAAATCCTGAACAGAAGACAGAGAGAACCGAGAGGGACAGTTTGGTGGGGCAAATGTCACTCCATATTTAACCCTGTGGGATATTCTTAGGCAGGTTTCGCACCCCTGAGTATTCGCACCCCTGAAAACCAGATTCAACAAGAGTATGAAAGATACAGCAGTTTCAAGGACGATGGTTAAAAATACACTCGTCAGCTTTGGATAGCACCATGTATTCTCCTGCATGGCACATGACATGTTCTGATCCAATTGCATGTCACTACCTTTAGGGTTGTAGCAAAAAGTACCAAAAATATGAAACAAAGATTCAATAATTTAGGCCATAGGTCACCTATCTTTACCACAAAGGGCCAGCATACCTGCAGGTTCTCATTCCAACCAAGCAGGATACACATCATATAACTAACCAACTGTTTAAAGACCAACTGATTAAACAAGAAGAATCAGGTGCTTCTGCCTGACTGGAATGAAAACCTGCAGCCACACCAGCCCTTTGTGGATTAGATGGGGACCGCTGATTTAGGCCATCCCTTGCATGATCTCCAAGTCGTCTACTAGACCTAGATGACCAGTCAAAACAATGTTTTAGAGCGTAAAAGAGTTAAAGTTTTGAATTCATCACACAGAATACCTCAGCTGTCCAAAGTGACAGACTTAAGTAGCTTGTGCTTAAAACACCTTGTAGAGATTGATCTAGATAAGTTTTAAGGAACTGTCTTGACAAAAACAATCTGCCAAATGAACAGATCACAAACTACGGAAACCAGGGCAGACAATACCTCACTAGTGCAGAACTGAGAAACAGGGATATGATATTGGCATCGTGTCAGTATTGGCAGATATTTCCTTAAAATAAATTATGGGACAGGTGTTTAGATCTGACAGTTCAAACTAATACTTTGCGTTTAAAGTACTCAAAATGAGCAGTGTGTTTAGGTGATGCTAAAAAAACTTTTTTTCAATTTTTCAAAAAAATGTTATTCAATTGGCTGCGTTTGTAATCCTACAGAAGTAAGTGGGATTACTCTGTTAAACTACCAACCCTAATAAAACTCTTAGGGATACAGGTTTGTGTAGAATCTCAATCGACTTTTTAATAAACACCTTTAGGAACGAGATTTCCTGCCACATTAATACACTTCTATATAAATATGACTTAAAACCTCTAAAACCAGGGCACACTCATCCAGACTGAAGGCCTGGTTTAAGTCACCTGCACTTAAAACCTCTTTACGCCCCAAGTCTGTGCAGAATCTGTCAATTAACTTACGCACATCTTTTACACTTTATTGGACCCAAGCGATCTGTCAAACGAACACAAAAATAACTTCTGAAAGCAGGGCACAGGATAGCTCACAGACTGGAAGAAATCCAGGGCCAGGTTTAAAAGACCTGCGCTAAAACACAGCAGGCACAGCACACAAAGCCTTATCCTTGCTGGGGCTGTCCTACAGGGCCCCCAAAGACCGAAGTGAGGGGGAGCCGTCAGGAGAGCACAGCATCCATCAGAACAAACGCAAAGGCCTGGCACTCACAGCGGTTGCCACAGCAACGCCACGGCTGCTGGTGAGAGAGCTACCGAGCATGTCCTGTTGAAGCTAGTTTCCATTTTGGTGCTCTTTTCAACAATACCAACCACCCCCCCCCCAAAAAAAAAACCTCCAACACCTCACATTTCCGTTTCCAGTTCTGGACACTCCAGAATGGCAAAAATTCCCACAATGCTTAGCATGAAAACTCATTTCAATGCCCTAATACATTACTGCATTATTCAACACATTGCTTATTATGTCTTACTCAATATGCGGTTTGTTCTTCCTGGAAACAAATGTGAGTGAAGCTATTTTGTGCTCCCCTCAGCCAGATGTGCAAAAAATAGGCATAAGAAAAAAAAAAAAAAAAAGCTGAACAGAAACACTTTTGCACGCTTGATCGCACGCTTGATCGGAGCACGACCCTGCACTTATTTTGGTAGTGAACTATGTTTTAGTGCATGCACTTCTAAAACCAGCCACTTTCAGACAGATATGAAAACGCATGCATTTCAAAATTTGTCAATTATATGCCGAGTACAAAACACGCGAAAAGTCATTTTTCTTCCTTAACTTGCTTTGCAATCTGGAAGGACAAGATAAGGAAAATTCAGTGTCATTTCACAAAGAGGAACAACAGGATCCGGCCATCTACAAGCAAAACTTAGCTTTGCTACGTGACCAAGATCACACACACTGTCCCCCAGGTGGGGCACTAGCCCAAGTGTCCTGGAAATAATGAACTTGGGAAAGTTGCACACTCCATTTATAAAACGGTCATGCAAAAATGAATAAATAAGTATGTAAACACAAAAAGGGGAGATCAGGTCAAGGCCAATGCTGCCCAGCGGCATACAGACAAAAACAGTCGCCCCACCCCACACTAGCCAGCTGGAGAAGCCCCTTACAAACGAGACCCCCACAAAGAACAAAGTAACATTCACGTTGTGTGAACGGGCTGATGTTCAGTACAGACAAGAAGGAAAGCCAGAAAGCAGAACTGCAAGTTAATGCGCACCGCTTCCTTCAGTGCAACGGTAGTTTGCACGAGGCTTAAGTTGCCTTGTATTCTCGGTAGAATTGTCGCGTTCCACCTTAAATGGCGCTGCACTGTTGCACAATTTAAGGTGGAACGGGGAAATTGACATAAGAAGCTGACTTTCAGCTTCGTGTTTGCACAGACGGGGGCTAAGGAGGGGTGGGTGGGAAGGAGGGGGGGTTGAAGGTCTTTCCCAACTACACGCACTCCAACCCACCCAGCAGGCTGCATGGCCTTGGCTTTGCTACTACCAAAAATAAATAAAAAACGCGCAGATCCGACCAGAGACGCTTTGCGACCTAAACTAACGCATATTTACACAACACAGCGCATGCATGAATGTCGAGAACGCGCACGGGAGCGCGCTGCTGACAGCACACATAGAGAACCCCTCCGCCGCCTCTCTGCACCGTTTCTGTTGTTTTTTTTTCCTTCTTCTTCTTTCCTGCTCTCTCTCTCCCCCCCTCTCTCTCCCGTTACAGTTACCTGGCAGAAGCTGTCGCAGTACTCGGTGGAGGACTCCTCGGACACGTCCTGGTGCCGTAGCCCGGCCTCCAGCTGCTGCAGCGTGGCCTGCAGGCTCTCCATGGCCCAGAAGGCGTCGTGTTCGGCCGGGCTGCTCCACTCCGCCTCCGCTCCGTCCGCCATCTTCAGCGCGAGCCACGGCGCGTCCGCAGCCCACCGCGTCACGTGGCGCGCGCGGCGGGGGCGTGGCTGCCAAATTCTCTGGCAGGGTTGCCAGGTCCTAACAACTGCACGGATTCTTGAAAAATGATAAAAAATGATAACTGTACTCTTTTTTTTGTAAAGTACGAAGCCCCTAACGTGACATGGTGATTCATTTTTAATAAGCAGTGGCCAGGAGTTGATACATGAGGCCACAAATTAACATATGAGGCTACAAATGACTATTTTGAGGCCATAAATGAATATATCGAGGCCACGAATTAATAATTGAGGCCACAAGTTCAGTTTCTCATAACTTATGGTCTTAATATAGTACTGGCCTCAATTTATGAATTTTGTGTGTGTATATATGTGTGTGTGTGTGTGTGTGTGTGTGTGTGTGTGTGTGTGTGTGTGTGTGTGTGTGTGTGTAATTTTATTACAATATATTATTTAATTGTCTCAATATACTAGTTTGTGACTTCAAGCAGAGTCTCTCGCTGCCTTGAAACGCAGACTGAAGACACAGCTCTTTATACAGCGCTTATATGAGCAATGAATTAAGTATTGATTGTATTGCACTGCACTGTTCTGTGTTCAACTCTGTTCCTTTTCTCTGGGTAACACCAGTGACTTTTGTTTCTAGCAGTATCTCAGCTCAGGACCAGCTTTCTCTCTAATCTATTGGTAACTAGCAAATATACTTTCTCTAGATAGACAAAGCACTTGTTATAAGTCGCTGTGGGTAAGAGCGTCTGCTAAATGCTGTAAATGTGAATGTAAAATCAATATAGTAATTCATGGCCTCAATATAGAAAGTTGTGACCTCAATATAGTAAACTGTGGCCTCAATATAACAAATTGTCTCCTCAATATAGTAACTTGTAGCCTCAGTGTAGTAAAGGGTAACCTCAATATAGTCATTTGTGGCCTCAATATACTACTTTGTGGCCTCCATATAGTAAGTCATGGCCTCAGTGAAGCATATTGTGGCTTCAGTATAGTAAATTGTGGTCTCAAAATATTAATTTGTGGCTATACCTTATTAACAAATAATCACCTTGTCACATTAAGGGCTCCATATGAAACTAGCAACTTTTTTTTTTTTCATCATGTCCTGTAACAAAAACATTCTGGATTTCTTTTGCAAGTATAGATCAAACATGGGGTAGAAGATTTCACCTTTTTTTAAGGAAAGAAATATCAGGCTAATATGTAACCTCACTGAAAACATCTTTTGGGAGTAATTACATTCATAAATGTCATTAGTAATCATTTGCAAGTTGAAATGATGTGAAATGTGCTGTACTTAAGCACTTTGGACTATATTTGTTTCTCTACATACTTTGTTAGCCCCTGGTACTCTGTTCTTCGATGGTCAGGGCCTCTGATACGACTGTGTGACTGTGTCACTTGTTCCAGCACAATGCACGCTAACACACCACCACCATGTCAGCGTCACTGCAGTGCTGAGAATGACCCACCTCCTAAATAATACCTGGGGGTGGGGGGGGTCCTGACCATTGAAATACAGGGTAACAGAATATGCAGAGAAACAAATGGACTACAGTCTGTAACTGTAGAACTACGCAGTGAAACATTAAGTTCAGTAAAGCTGATAGAATGGACAGTGAGTGTAGATGTAGTGGACTTGATGGCTTATGGCTGATAACATTAAGCTTTGTCTTATGAACGATATATGCTGTCCTAATGTTTAACCCAGCTGAAAAGATTCCACATGCATGTTTTATGATTCATTTAATTAAAATTCGTTTTGATTAATGAATAAAAATGAAAATGGTGTAGAAAATCCTACATTTACAAATTTTGGTTTAGATCTGAAGGCACATTTGCAGACTCTCTCAGTGTGTAAAAACAAAAGCATGAAAGCTGTGCGGACTCTTTTTTGTAATATATATTTTACATATAACACACATCCATTATTTACTTGTGTTATATAATTATGTAATCTTGTTTGTTCTGTAATGTGGGTGTTGTAATTGTTCAGTTACAAATACGACACTGCCAAGCCCAAAGCTAGTACATCAAAAACAATGTTCTGGTAATGAAATTTAAGTATTTGAGCTAAATGTAAAATTTGGCTTCTCAGTAAGAGAAAGCAGGACTGGCTGTGGTGTCCAGCTTCATGCAGTAGTGTTGGACAGTAGTAGTAAGCTGAGCCCAGTCCAGAGTTAAACAACTGATCTCAGATCTGATTCCTCAAAAACTGATTCTAGATCAGCCCTCCTGAGGTGGTTTGTGTAAACAGGCCCTGCTTCTCTGCTACTCACAAGGACTGAACTAAACCTGCCCCATACACAAATACTCTACACACACACCTCTTTTGATGCTCTACTTGCGCTATCTGGAACATTGCTGCTAACACTGTGTTTACACTGTTTACTCAAGTTTTACTACCTCAGTAACTGCTGTGTTTATGTCTGTCATCTGACTTCGTGGCTCACAGATCATGTTAATATCTCTGCACCTTATTCTCACCACCTCATGTCCAGATATGAGTGCTGTGTCAGCCCCGCACTGTTCTGTCTGTTTACTGTGTCTAATGTCTGTTAAATTTGTCCTATTTATTGTTTCTAGCTTCATTTTTTGTTTGCACACTATGTCTGCATGTTTGCACTTTATACTTTTTGTTCCATGTTGCACCGTGTTGTTCCTGGAGGAACGTAATTTCACTCCGCTGTGAACTTGTACACAGATCGAATGACAATAAAAGCCTCTTGACTTGACTTGGTAGTAGTCCTTTTGCTTTTTAGGCTTGTAGGCTCATCTTCCTGTCCTAGGGTGGTCAAAAAGCTGATCTTTTGGTTGCCGAGGTTAAGGGAGGATCCCCCGCCCCACAGCCCAGGGGGATGAGTGGTTTAAATGATTAGTGAGTGAGTGGGTGAGTTAATAATCCGCATTCAGGATGGATATTGGTCTATAAGAACTGCAGAATTCTTGATCTTTTCCTTCTTTAGGGATGTCTGCTTCCTTAGGAGACCAATTAAATGAGGATAATGATAGCGGTCAAATTTCACACCTCAAGATCTTAAACTATTCTGCAAGGTATCCATCTCTTCCTGAGGTCTTGTTATTTTTTTAAACCCCTGCTATGATTTCCTTGGTTAATAATGCATTTTGGTTTGTCCCAGTTGATGGAAGATCCAAGCTATCAAGAAACTCCTTAACAGTCGGGGGTTTCCCTGAGTTGTCTGTGAAAAGAGTGTTCTATAATAATATAAGAAGGGCCTTTCTATGTCATCTGGATTATGTGAAATCATGCCTGTTTGTGGATTTATTATCTTGCAGATGGCATTTCAAGTCTGCTCGGAATCTCATACTCAGAGTCTACATATAGTACTGGGCCTTTATTGTATTTATAACAGTCAATAACTATTTAAGTTGTCTTTTAGCCTTTAACTGATCTTTAAGTAATTTTCCTCCAAGGACTGCCTTGCTTAAATCCCAAAGTATTTACTTTGCCATTGACATTATTTTCAATGTACTGTTTTTAATTTCATCCTTCAATTGCTGGATGATGTGAGGTGTATTAAAGATGTCTGTATTAAGTTGCTAAGTTCAGCTTTTAGGTCTTGTTTTTAAATGTAGATTGAGATGTACAGCTGAATGATCATGTAGGAACTTTCTGTGAGGGAGTTTTTAGAGGTGGATGTCTGGTTCCTATCATCACCACTGCAAACAATTCTGGATCAGTAAGTCTCTCTAGAGCGGAGCATTTCACACCAAACCACTCTGAATAGCTCTGTTCACAACTCAGCCTCAGAATTACGCAGACATTTAGAAAAATCAGTGGAATTCCCCTCTCCCTTCCACACCCAAATACACCAGTGCATGAAGTGGATGTACTTTTTAGAGGCACCACTAGGGGGTACAAAAAGTGAACTTACACCAGTATCTTCAGGCTATTTCAGCCTATTATCTTCACTAATGGATATCTGCCTATCATTCTGTACTTTGCCATGTTTAACAACCATCAGCCAGGCATATTTTTATCATTACAGATTAAAGAGAGGGTGTTGACAGTAGATGAGCCGTCTCTGAAGAGCACACTGAGACTGTATGCACAATCTTATACTCAACGCAGAGGATCAGAAATCATGAAGTTTCTCATACTGGCCATCACCACACATGTTCTCCTGTGCTGTGTAAATGGTGAGTCAAAATCATGCAGACTAGTTCATGTCTTCAGGGACCACGCTGGATGCTTCAGATGTTTCATTATATTTTAATGAATATTAATATTGAGTAATTTGCATTTTTTTTTACCAAGTATCTGGCCTGTATTTATTATTTTGTTTGTTTTTATTGTTTTTCCTATGACTCTCACCACTGTACATCTTTGTTGGGTTTTGCTCTGTGTTGTTTTTCATTCGAAACCTTGTTTACTTTTGTTTTTCCTGTGATATTCATGCATTTTTTGGCCTTGTTTTTAACGCACTGCAATGCAACCTTGAAATTTTGAAAGGCGTTATATAAATAAAACAATGTTATTGTTGTTAATAATAGTAGTAGCCTTAGTATTACAATATTAAAAACTTACAGCATAAAGTTGTCAAGTGACACGAATGTCTTCCAATGAGTTTCACTCATTTATGCATAGAGAACAGACTGAATGTTGCTATGTCAAATGATGATGTTGTAAGAGTCAAAGAATCTATCAGAAAATGAACTAGTCTTCATAAGATCCCATTAGATGGAATATTTTTCAATGAAAATGAGCAAATATAGTAATAATACTCTTGTTTTGTTGTTAAGTTTTGATTGGAAATAAAAGGGTTAAATTATTGACCTCTCCAATGGAAAACTGTCCAATCAGGATTGTTTTCTTTGTGGTATCTAGGAAAATGCAGCCAAGTAAGCTCTCCTATTGGTTAGAACTTCAGGAGCTTGGCTCAATCCCAATTCTTATTTTTACCTCTACCCCTTGTTTTCGAGGGTCACCTTGCCCCTTGGAACTGAGTTACAAGGCATAGTGGTTGAAATCTACCCTACCCTGGGAATGCTGCCCTGTAGATGACCCTGCCAGTCTGCAGTGATAGCAGAGGGACAGTAAAGCTGCTGCTGGTCTTTAGTATAACCATTTGCCTTCAAAGAGGGGGACACGACAATTATATATTATTGCTCACCCGTAATTCTTCGATGAAGTGAAGCTGAAGTAGAGCTATTTACCAGCTTCTTGTTAGAATTCTCCCGTTACACCTTTTACCCTCCACCATTTAAGGTGGAACAGGAAATTTAGCTACCTAGCTACCGAGACATTAGGATACTTGCTTTTTTTTCATTCTTATAATGAAGAAAAGGAGCATAACACATTCAAACGACATCAAACAAAGATAATACAATGGTTATTGTGATATTTAATGGAGAAAATTCTCACATTTGTGAGTTTCTTTGGTCATTTATGCAGCCATTTTGTCAGTTTTTCTTTTTTTCTCATAACATTCAGTTTGGAGTGTCTCTGACAAACCTTCGTTTGGAGGGCCATGTAGCCCTAACACTTCACCCTACTGCTCTCAACAAAAATAGGGACACCCTACCCTTCGCCATGAACACGCAAAACGGAAGGGCAGTGGTAGGGGCAAAGGGTGAAGTGGGTAAGGGCTAAGTAGTAAGGGCAAAGGGTGAAATGGGTAAGGGCTAAGTGGTAAGGGCAAAGGGTGAAATGGGTAAGGGCTAAGTGGTAAGGGCAAAGGGTGAAATGGGTAAGGGCTAAGTGGTAAGGGCAAAGGGTGAAGTGAGTAAGGGCTAAGTGGTAAGGGCAAAGGGTGAAATGGGTAAGGGCTAAGTAGTAAGGGCAAAGGGTGAAATGGGTAAGGGCTAAGTAGTAAGGCCAAAGGGTGAAATGGGTAAGGGCTAAGTGGTAGGGGCAAAGGCTGGAATGGTATTAGGCCCTTGACTGAAGGCCTTATATGTTAGATTAACTTCTAACATAATTAAGAAGTAGCAGAGGAATCAACCAATCACACTTTGATTTACATTGGGTGGGAAAAACATCACTCTAGCCCTTCTGAAAGTTCTAGATATGCCACTGACTGTAACTGGAGCAGATTCTGGTTGGTTAGGAAGGGAAAACAGCAGTGACAGCTCTGTCAGGACTATACCAAAAGAGTCACTGTAAAACTGATACATACAAGCTCTAATATATGGCCATGTCTGTTACAAGTTTCAAATAGAACATAGGGAATGTTTTTTCACAAGGTTTCAATGTTCTTGTTTAATCTAGAATGACCAAAATGTTCATGTACATTGGCATTAGCTTAGTGCTAACATACTACTACAATTCCATATGTTTGCTAGCAGGGGTTAGCATTATTGTAGAGGTGTTTTTTCCTTGTTTTTGACCAAGTTTCAACATTTCTGGCCTCTGTGAATGTCTGTTAAATTTGTTATGTGTATGTTTTGTTCTTGTTTGTCCTAAAGGAGACTGGTGGAACGAATATGAAGAGGCCTTAAAATACTACAGTCAAGAAGAGCTCAGTCAGGTATGAGGTTAGCTGTACATACACTGCTACAGTTTACTGTATTATGTAGACCAACTGTAGAAAGGAAATCTGTTGCAACAAAATAGACATTACCAAACTACACAGCTGCCTCTGTCTTCCTTGCTTTGCCATTTCATACTCTTTCAGTTCTTGGCTCTTGGGACTGAGTTGCCATTTTAAGCAGCTGTGCGTTACAGTCATGAAATAACATGTTGGTTCTTACAGGAGCAACCAGGGAAAATTCGGCCCCAGAGCTTCCAGCACCCTCCATTCCAATGTCCAGACATGAGCCCCTCTCCCACCATACCCACCTCAGGTAACACTCATCTCTAGACTTGACTCAGGTAACACTCTCCTATATATCTATCTCAGGTAACATTTATTTCTATGCCTGACTCCAGTTACAATCACTTCTATATCAGTGTCAAGTAACACTCACCTCTCTACCTGACTCAGATAACAATAATTTAAGACTCATCTCTATACCTGACTCAGGTAAAACAAAAATTTCTATACCTTCCTCATGTAACAGTCACCTCTATAGCTGACTCAGGTAATATTCATCTCTACTTAACTCGGGTAATAGTCCCCTGTATATCTGTCCCAGATAACATCTCTATAACTGGCTGAGGTAACAATCACCTCTGTACCTCACTCAGGTAAGACTCATCTCTACACCTGACTCAGGTTAACTCTGATCTCTATGCCTACCTCAGGTACCATTGCCTTCCATACCTTCCTCAGGTAGCACTCTCCTCTGCACCTGTCTCGAGTAACAGTAATATCTATAACGGCCTCAAATAACAGTTATATACAGACCTACCTCAGGCACCACTCTTATCTATATCTACCTCAGGTACCACTCTCTTCTATACCTTCCTCAGGTCGCACTCTCCTCTATACCTGACTCAAGTAACTGGTACCTCTATACTTTCCTAAGGTAGCACTCTCCTCTATACTTTACTCAGGTAAGAGTTACCTCTACCTTCTACAGGTAGCACTCTCCTCTATACCTGACTCAGGTAGTAGTTACCTCTATATTTTCCTCATGTAGCACTCTCCTCTACACCTGACTCATTTATCTCTATATCTGCCTCAGGTAACATGCCCCTGTATACCTGATTCTTACAAGTCTATAACTAATCTTTTAATTTTAACAAAAAAATTAGAACTATAATGCTAACCGCTAGGTTTTATGCTCTGATGGCTTTCATTCAGTGCAAACTATGTCAGTAGTTTTAGCCAAAACATCCCTTTAATCAGTGTTTCTATGTTTAGCCTCTGTGTCATGACTGTGTTGCAGTGGAGCGAGTGAAAGCAGCGGACATCAAAGTCATCGCAGCTTTGGGAGATTCTCTGACTGTAAGCAGCTCAATGGCTTCTTCCTAATAAATGCACTACATAGAGCATTAATACATGGCTTTTGCATTTATTTGCATATATAGCAATTGACTGTTTATCAGCAAATTCTGCAAAGATTAATATTTTTGTTAATTTTCATTTAGTATTTTATTTACGCTTCATTTTAGCAGATATGTTCCATCTTGTTGGTGTTTCTCATAGCAGTATTGTTTTGGAAGGGTCATTATGTGGCCTAGCAATTGATTTAGAATGTTCTGTATGTTATTCTTCAGCAATATCAGAAGGTAAAGTTAGACTTTGCTACACGTGCTGACCTTTTGTTTTATTTTATTTTATTCGTTGGTGCTATCTTACATATGCATAGTCAGTATCTGAGAAGTGAATGAATCTTTTTCGCCGTCTTTCTATCAGACTGCCATTGCAGCCAATGCTTCTAACATCCTGGGAGTGCCATTTGAGTATCGTCACGTATCATGGAGGTAAGCTCCATCAATCTGGAATCAACTCCACAAATCTGACTGAAACTACCTTTTGTTATGTGATGAAAATGCCACAGTATTGAGTGCAGTAAGTCACTGGGGAACAGGGATGGAGTAATTACTGGTTTTAATGATATGTGATAAGATATATAATATTACAAAACTCAGTGATAACTATGGGTGGTTAAAGTCTTTAAAAAATGGTGGAAGTACATAACTCTACTGCTACAATCCACCTTTACAGTTATAATCTGGGCCCAGTTTCCCAAAAACATGTCAGTGTTAGGATCGTCTTTACTGGTAGAGAGAGTGTTCAGTGTGATGCTAGCTCTACCATTTAAGAATCATCTGTTGTCATCTGTTGAGATCCTGCCCTGAACAGTAACTGGGGGTAATTTCATATTTATTCATATTGTAGTTGAATAAGTAAAGAGTAGGAATGGAATCCTCACAGGTCTACTTCTCTCTCTTACTCTGTCAATGCTCTGCCTATACTATATTGTGTGGCTCCATAACTCCACTGATAGGGGATATTTTCACTCTGTTCTGAAGGCTAATTAAGGCCAAGGGCCATAATAATAAACTTTTATTATTTTTATTTAGTTTTATTGATTGTGTTTTTTGCATAATCACCTGCTTTTATCTCCCTCTCTGCAGTATTGGGGGTCATGGAACATATCACGATGTTATCACTCTCGCCAGTAAGATATGATATTACTTCATTAGAAATAAATAATAATCATGTTTGAGTTAATAAAGTTAACTCTTACTGTTCAGATATTAAATGATGAATATTACTGCATTTTTGTTGCATTACTGCATTCTGTGGCCATTTGCATAAAGCACATTTAACACTGAAAAAAAGTTATATGGATATATACAGATATATGATATACTATATATATGATATACTATATATATATATATATATATATATATATATATATATATATATATATATATATATATATATATATATATATATATACACTGCTCAAAAAAATAAAGGCAACACTCAAATAACATCCTAGATCTGAATGAATGAAATATTCTCATTGAATACTTTGTTCTGTACAAAGTTGAATGTGCTGACAACAAAATCACACAAAAATCATCAATGGAAATCAAATTTATTAACCAATGGAGGCCTGGATTTGGAGTCACACACAAAATCAAAGTGGAAAAACACACTACAGGCTGATCCAACTTTGATGTAATGTCCTTAAAACAAGTCAAAATGAGTCTCAGTATTGTGTGTGGCCTCCACGTGCCTGTATGACCTCCCTACAATGCCTGGGCATGCTCCTGATGAGGTGGCGGATGGTCTCCTGAGGGATCTCCTCCCAGACTTGGACTAAAGCATCCGCCAACTCCTGTACAGTCTGTGGTGCAACGTGGCGTTGGTGGATGGAGCGAGACATGATGTCCCAGAAGTTGCTCAATCGCATTCAGGTCTGGGGAATGGGCGGGCCAGTCCATAGCTTCAATGCCTTCATCTTGCAGGAACTGCTGACACACTCCAGCCACATGAGGTCTAGAATTGTCCTGCATTAGGAGGAACCCAGGGCCAACCGCACCAGCATATGGTCTCACAAGGGGTCTGAGGATTTCATCTCGTACCTAATGGCAGTCAGTCTACCTCTGGCGAGCACATGGAGGGCTGTGCAGCCCTCCAAATAAATGCCACCTCACACCATTACTGACCCACTGCCAAACCGGTCATGCTGAAGGATGTTGCAGGCAGCAGATCACTCTCCACGGCGTCTCCAGACTCTGTCATGTCTGTCACATGTGCTCAGTGTGAACCTGCTTTCATCTGTGAAGAGCACAGGGCGCCAGTGGCGAATTTGCCAATCCTGGTGTTCTCTGGCAAATGCCAAGCATCCTGCACGGTGTTGGGCTGTGAGCACAACCTCCATCTGTGGACGTCGGGCCCTCATACCATCCTCATGGAGTCGTTTTCTAACCGTTTGTGCAGACACATGCACATTTGTGGCCTGCTGGAGGTCATTCTGCAGGGCTCTGGCAGTGCTCCTCCTGTTCCTCCTTGCACAAAGGCAGAGGTAGCGGTCCTGCTGCTGGGTTGTTGCCCTCCTACGGCCTCCTCCTCGTCTCCTGGTGTACTGGCCTGTCTCCTGGTAGCGCCTCCAGCCTCTGGACACTACGCTGACAGACACAGCAAACCTTCTTGCCACAGCTCGCATTGATGTGCCAACATTCAAAAGTGACCAAAACATCAGCCAGAAAGCATAGGTACTGAGAAGTGGTCTGTGGTCCCCACCTGCAGAACCACTCCTTTATTGAGTGTCTTGCTAATTGCCAATAATTTCCACCTGTTGTCTATTCCATTTGCACAACAGCTGTGAAATTGATTGTCAATCAGTGTTGCTTCCTAAGTGGACAGTTTGATTTCACAGAAGTTTGATTTACTTGGAGTTATATTGTGTTGTTTAAGTGTTCCCTTTATTTCTTTGAGCAGTGTATATATATATATATATATATATATATATATATATATATATATATATATATATATATATATATATATATACACACACACACACACACACACACTCACACACACACATACATATATAGGTGTGTGTGTGTGTGTGTGTGTGTGTGTGTGTGTGTGTGTGTGTGTGTGTGGGTTCCACAGACGTGCTGGATTCTATTAAGTGTGTCTTTTTCAATCTCTTTTTCAGACATTGTGAAACTTTTTAACCCAAACATCCTGGGCCCGGCCCCACTGCGGACCTTACACAATCACCCCACAACTCTTAACGAGACTGGCTTCAATTTAGCCGTCACTGGACACAACACAGTGTAAGCGCCACATGTTTACCTACTAGTGTCTGATAATGATATTAAACATATTATACATTTAAAACAACTACAGCTCGTTCAGCATTTTAGACACATCTAAAACTATCTGATATAATTACTTATTTGCTTGATGCACTATATTAGGATAATTTTTGACATGCCTTTGCAACAATTTTGTTTTTTTGGCTTAATTAATTAATTAACAGTAATGTAAAAGTTTAAGTCATTTGAGTGAAGTTTAAATTTGTTTCAAGCTTTAAATTGATGCTTCTTTAAACCAACTCCATTTAATCAACATGTTAATATTTTTTTATAATATCTTATTTTTACCCGCGACCCTGACGGAGAAGCGGCTTAGAAAATGGATGGATGGATGGATGGATCTTATTTGTATGGGCGGTTACAATAACGTTGCAATGGTTTTTAGGCCTTCCAGCATATTCTTAGTACAGAGTGAGTCTGCAATAATCAGGAAACAGTACAGTCAAACTGAATGACAGTTTTCATATGTAGGCATTATGCAGCTATCCTTTTCGACTGCCGGTTCTAAGCATGGAGGGTAACCGCTGCAGTGGCGTTTCCACATGGACATTGTTTGACACGGAACGCTTAAAATCAGGCTAACTAGCTTTTTTTGGCACGGATTGCTTACCGTACTTGGAACCTGTTTAAAGAATAAAGACTCATATCTCATAGCACAATATTTGAATGACTGGTGTTGAAGCAGTACCCTGCTGGCCAATGCTAATGGTAATGTAGCTAGTTAGCTATCTGGCTACAGGTGATACCCACTGCAGTACAGGCTGTTTCAGTAACAGGTGCTCAAACAACAACCGTATAGAGGATAAAGAATCTGAGAACAGCCAATAGACTGGAGTTGTAGTGACAGACAGAGTCCTTGTGGTGGGTGGTAGGTGCATGGCTATTAGGGTTTTGGCAGTTAGCCACTCTTTTGTGTAGTTATCTTGGGTATTTTCTGGTTCTGATTTAGCGGTACAACAGATGGAAAAAGAAACTATGGCCAGCCTCAGCGCAGAACGCAGGACGACCCAATATGGTGATAAGGCCACAACACTGCTATACTGTTTTAGTTTTAATGTCAGTGAATATTATTTTCACTTGCATTTCACCTGGACTAATTTGGTTTGTATTTCAGTTGAGGAACATGTTTTTGTGTTAATAGGATGGTTTGAATTTACAGTGAAGACCTTGTTATGTGACACTTTGTACCTTAAATGCAAACCACTAAGTATTATATCATCATATTATTACTGTAATCACTGTTATTATGGCAATAGATGTTCAATGCCCTTTGAAAAAGACACGCAGGCAGATCTTACTGCAGGGCTGCTGTATCATCTATCATGTTAACATTTTAAATATATATATTTATATACATATATTTTTCACTTTTAACATGTCACATGTTTTTTGTAGTGGTGTTTCTACTGTAGGTGCTGATAAGACTGTGTAACATGCTGATTATTTTCTTTCCAGAAATTTCTCTGAACAGGCCAGAAACTTGATTGACACCTTCAAGACCTACCCAGTAAGATCTGATTACTTCCTATTTACCTTCAGTAACTCAGCACACATACAAAATAATCACTCCTTCATTAAACTAAATTAGGTGCTGCAAATCCATGCTATGGCTGAACAGCAACAAGAACAAAATCTGCACATACATATTCATAACTTTAAAAAATACTGTTTTGTTTTACTGTTTTAAGGGTGTTATTAGTATTTATTCTGTTATATAGTGTTTCACTGCCAAGATTAATAGCTTTATACATTTTAATGGCTGTCTAATATAACTAGATACACGCAGGCTATTTGTGTTTTGTCCTTTTTAGGGCTTGAATTTTGAAGAGGATTGGAAGTTGGTGACTATCTTAATTGGAATGAATGACATCTGTGATTATTGTAAAGACAAAGTAAGTCTACCTTTTCACCATCAACTGCCTTCATTCAATACCGCATTGAGATGTTTTCATGTTACTTTCAGGTAACAATACTTGAATTATTTTTGCATGACATGTTACTTTTAAGTAAATGCATAATTTTAAATACTTGCTTTACTTATGAGAAAATTCTTGAGTTACTTTTAGGTAATTATTTGAATTATTTTTAAGTAAATGCATTAAATTTGTAAAAGAGTTAATTTGAGTAATTACTTGATTTAATTTTAAGTAGATGCATGAGTTACATTTAAGGAATAGCTTAGTTATTTTTGAGTAATTGCTTGAGAGTTTGAATAATTATTTGAGTTACTTTTGAGCAATATCATTTTTGAGTAATTACATGATTTACTTTTAATTAATTAAATGACTTATGTTCAAGTAAACACCTGAGTTAATTTCATTTTGCGTAAATACTTTTGTTATTTTTGCGTAATTACGTGCATCAATAAAAGTTGTTTAGCTAGTTATGTAAGTCAAATTCATGCATATGTTCTATAATAATAGTTGACTTACACAAAGTTCTTGCCTTAAATAAAATGAGTTATCATTTATTAATTGTAATCAGGTGAATCAGGTGTGAAATATACAAATCGTAATAAACCATGTGAGAGAGCTTGACAATTTTTTATGGCCTATATATCAATTCCAGTAACAAGTTGACCTAGTGTTGTGACAAATATTGCTTCTTATTCTAATATATATCTGTCACAATGTGAACTATATCAGTGTAAGAACCACTGTTTGTGTTTGTTTGTAGACATTATTTTCCCCTGACAGCTTTATCCACTACCTCACCGAGTCTCTAGAGATGATGATGAATGAGGTAATTCTTGTCGTGAACTTATTCTGTGTCAAAATACAGTAAATAAAGCAGGAATGGACAATGTCATAGATTTACATTATTTTATTATTATTTGTAATAAGTCAATAAAAAGTACACAAATGCAAGACTACATGGCATTTTGGTAAATCAACACTTAGTCAAGGACAAGGCATAATCCATGTGCAGGAATAGTTTACTTTAGGCACTTTTAATATAAAATACACTCCAGAAAGCTGGAATTATAGTAGTTTTAAATTATGTAACTTTGTGCATCTTCATTGCATTTCCACGGTGTTGGAATGGAGATGATATTTACAATACATGTCATGATATTGATGTCATATGTCTGTACATCTGAAAGGTTCCTCGAATGATCGTGAACATGGTGCAGATCCTTACCATGAAGCCTCTGAGAGAAGTGAAGAAGCCCAACCTGGGCTGCATACTTCAAAAGTAATTTCCTACACACACATTGAGAGTGTCTGTCAGTAATTCATCTCATATTTGATGGTCTGCAACATTCTGCGAGTCTCACCTCCCGGTTATTGTTGCTATGTCACACTTTCAGCTCGGGCAGCCTGGTAGCATCTGTGTTGCTACTTTCACATGCAGCTGAGAAAGAAGTTTTCTCTGAGGCTCATTCACAACATATACACGTTCAAGTGGTTTATGTGAGAGATAAACAGAACACTATGCTTGTAAAATGAGTGCCGTTGTTTATCACTTATCTGCTGTCTATTGGCTTCGACCTGCGTACTGATGTTTTGAACTTGAAGCAGAAATGAAATGTGGCTTTAACATTATTTGTAATTAGACAGCATATTAAATGTGTACTAGATTTATTAGATATTAAATCATTCTATTTTTAACAAAGTTTAGCTTACCTTGGAGCCAGCATTAGTCTAGTCTTTACTGTACTCACTATTTTCATTGAGCCATGAGTTTGATCGTCCACATTTTCAGCTCTTCTTCAGGAAAAAAAAAATAAATAAAAACAACTCCACCCTCCATATGATCAAAATAGTGCATGTTTAATGAAATGTTCCTCAGAAACACCTTTTCACATTTCTAAGCTCAATAACTCTGGTCACTGCCGTTCTCACTGCAGGTTTGTTACAGTGAGTTATGTGGTGTTTTTTGCTTTTTGGAAGGAGAACCGTTTAGAGACGTTTTTGTTTGGTTTGATTTAGTGTAGATTTGAATTGGTTACGAGGCATTTCAGCAGGAAAGTTGTTTTGAGTTGGTGGTGCTAAAGATGTAAGCAGCATTTATGTGATGTGAACGATGATTTCATGCAAAATTTTGGGCCATTTTTTCCATTTAAACCTCAATACTTTCCATTAAACAGAACGTGTCACGTTCATAACACATCTTCTCTGTGCGCTCTCATTCTAGGCAAACTTTATGCAAATTAAGGACAGCTAATCAGACTGTTGATATGTCCTGCCAACTGTGTCACGCCCACTGTCATACAGTGAGATTTAACACAGGAAAGCACACTGAGGGGAAATATAGCTGACAAAATATAGTTGACAAAAGGTAAATAATACTTTAGATTTTATACTTTAGATTTTTTTTTTTTTTAGGCCGCTTTGGGGTTCAGAGCTGGCCTCTTTATCACTTTATCACTTTGCACCTCAGCCTGTGTGTGTTCTTGCCACATGCCCCCAAAGAAGCCAGCTATTGTCAAGGGAAATGATTCAGTGTTAGCTTAGTGCATGGCTACTGCAGAACTTGAAAATGTAAATATGAACATTTAAATAAAAATGTGCAAATTCCTCTCTAAAATATGCAAACATGAGCCATTGCTATGGTCAAATTATTAAAAAGTTCAGATCTCTGTGCTATTATTATTATTAGTAGTAGTAGTAGTAGTAGTAGTAGTATTGTTTTTAGTCCTGAAATCAGAGACTGCAGCCCCCTCAGCAACCCTACTTCCCATGTCTCTGCATGTCAGTCATTATTTTAAAGCTGTTGTGGGACAGGTACCATGGGCAAAATGGGTTGGGTTGCTGTCCCTGGGCGGTGGTACTATAACACATTCTTTTCTCTGTCTCTGTAGAAAATTCTGTTCTTGTTTGGTCTTGCCTGACGAGAACTCAACTGAACTGGCAGAGCTGGTCGAAGCCAACCTGCAGTTCCAGGTGTGCAGTTCAATCTAATTCTTTACATATTTAGATGATTTTCTAGGAGATCCTTACTGTTAAGTAGCATTGGTATGCCTTAAAATAGTGTATATATCCAATACTATTAAATATGATGCATAAGCCCGAATGGAAATGTTTTGTTTATCATGAAAAACATGACAAAATCCCTCAACCTGTAGGTCCCCATTGCACTGAACTCAGTCCTACAGAAGATAAGACAATCAAAAAGTGTTTTTCTTTGGGATAATGTTACAGTAGATAAAGTTAGAAAGTCTGAATGATTTATTTGAGTTAAATTGGATATGGAGCATCTGTTTCTTGCTCAGGGGACAAGAAAGAGAGCAACCATTTGGTGCTGCAACAAAAATGGCACCCTACTAGAAGGACGATTTTGTCTATTTTTTCATATAGAACCATGACAACGCACTTGAAGAGACAAATGGTTCATTGTATGGTTAACTGTTTCTACTGTATGATGGAAAACCTGCTGTATATTGGTCTTCTCCAGGGTATATTTTGCTTTTTATCTCAATTTACATGACCAAATCGTAAGGCAAATTATTCAGTAACTGCATTCAATAAATGCAAATGTTTATTTATTGTTTGCAAAAGCTCCCAAATTAACACAACATGTGTTCTATGATCATACATATATATATAATTATGTAAATTGCTTACAATTTACTGTTGAAAACCAGAAATCGTAGTTATTTTTTTATAAAAATCATTTCTAGAGAGCAGATCACTGAAGAGACACCATCTGTTTATAGTTTATAGCCCAGATTTGTGGATAAATGGGTCGACTTTCAGTAGAAAAAAAATTGTGAGTTCAGCTTACATCACCCATCTATTTGACTGGAAAGAAGACAGTTCCAGATCTGATACAACACCCACCTGTTGAATGTAGCTTACGAAATATGAAAGTTATGAAGAATATAACAAAGTGCATTTTGGAACCGCCGGTGGTTCCAAGGACTTTAAGAGGCTACAGAAAGTTATTCTATTTAGCATCAAAAAGGGTTCTACTATTACAAGTCATTTACTGATTACTATTGTTATAATAAGAAGACATAGTTCAATGAAAAAATGTAATTTACACTGTTTTCCAAATTACTCCAAGGGGGGGTTGTGTAATTTTTCACCAAACTATTCATCAAACGGCAGTAAGAGCATTTTGTTGTTGTTAGCAGTGAGAATAAGCTGCTTATACTTCACATTGCCAAATAGCCATTGGTTTGCATATAAGTGTCTGTGCATTGTCTTTTGTCAGAGGAAGCTGGAGGAGCTCTTGAACAGTGACCGTTTCTTCAAAGAAGATTTCGCAGTGGTCCTTCAGCCCTATCTCACCCATGCCAACCCACCCAGACTAGCAGTCAGTTCAGTCTAACTTTAAGAGATGGTGATAAATGTACTATAAAGCACAATAACCAGTATAGTTTTGGTCAAAATGCCTTATTGAAGGTTATTATGATTGGTTGATAGCATTACAAAATCAATGCAGTTGAATGACCGATCAGTGCTTCGATGTTTTGTTTGTGGTTTGTTTCAGGATGGCACAATTGACCTGAGTTTCTTCACTCCAGACTGCTTCCACTTCACCATCAAGGGTCATGAGGAACTCGCTAAGGGTCTCTGGAACAACATGGTAAATCTGAATTTTTACGTAACACAATCATATATCTTACTGAACATGATTACATAGACAGAGAACTCACCCTTGAAGCTTGAATGTACGCATACTCATACTTCTACTCACTGGCCTCTTAATTAGAAACACCTACCCTGTACTTCCACTCACTGGCCACTTTATTAGAAACATCTACCTTGCACCTCCCCCAGCTGGCCACTTTATTAGAAATACGTACCTTTTACTTCCACTCCCTGGCCACTTTATTGGAAACATCTACCTTGTGTTTTCACTCACTGGCCACTTTATTAGAAACACCAACTTTCAGCTCCCGAGTGGTGCAACCGTCTAAGTGTTTGCCCTATCATTAGGAGATCGTGAGTTTGATCCCTGGTGATGCTACTGCCATCCGTAGCCAGGAGTCCAAGAGAGCACAATTGCCCTTGCTCTCTCTGGGTGGGTAGGATGGCCCTCCTTCTCCTCCCATCACTCAACGCGATACTAGTCACAGGTTTCACAGGTCTTGGAGGAAGCCTGTGCTAGCCTCCTAGCGTTAGTAATATCATGTGATTGGGGGAGTCTTAAGTAGTAGCGAGTGGAATTGAAGATGACTAAATTGGAGAGAAAATCAGGTAAAAAAAAACACAAACTTTCTACCTCCACTAACTGGCCACTTTATTAGAAAAACATACCTTGTATTTCCACTAACTGGCCACTTTTTTGGAAATACCTACCTTGTACTTCTACAAACTGGCCAGTTTATTAGAAACACCTACCTTGTACTTCCAGTGTCTGGCAAGTTCATAAACTCCACCTGCCTTATAGGTCCATTATTTGGATGTATAATTGTAGTGGAGTGTAGTGGAGATAAAAGAGAGGGATTTCTGATAAAGTGGCCAATGTACAAACTGTGTTTGCTGTAAATGTCCTATATTTGCTGTATATCTTTACAGAAAGATAAGATAAGATAAGATAAGATAATCCTTTATTAGTCCCACAGCGGGGAAATTCACAAACAGTTGAAACTGAGTTGAAATTAACAAAACAGTTACTGCCTTCATTACGATCATTTCTCTTTCTGACAGTTTCAGCCTGCTGATAGGAAGCAGATGATCAATAGTTTCTCAGATCCAGTAGAACTCATCTGTCCATCAGCGGTAGAGTAAAAACAACATTTCTGTATCTTCATTACTTCTTCTACATCATAGTCAGCAAATTCACATCCATTTCTCCTTTTAAATCACAGGAGCACCCTTACATCTACACCAGGCCCAAAGCTCTGTCCTCTGCAAAGTCTCTGCAAATCACCTGGACTCTTATGACCCTCACTGGTCTCCTTACTGTCTGGATGAGTGTATATTAAGCACCTTCTCATTCCCTCCATCTGCTTCAGTACTGTTTTTAGCATGCACAGAAAAAAATAATGCAAATATATTACAATGGTTTTGGCAGTAATTATGTAGATGTAGTATATTTTATTCATGTGGAAATTATGTGCACATTTAAACAGAGTAAATTTAACGCATCACCTCATTTCAGTGTGCCCTCGTTGACTTTGCTACACAACTTCCCCTCGGCTAAATCCCAAGCACCATCGTAACGACAGTGACTTGTGATGATACATGGTGCAGCCAGTGTGCAGTGGACTTTAAATGACCCATTGGACTGGCAAACATCAATGTAAACCTGAGCAACAGAACTTGCCCAGAAAACACAGAGGCAATTTCCTTTTCAAGCACAAAACATGAATGTCAGAAAGAGCAGCTCGGCTAACCACCAAGCAAAAACAAGAAAGAAGAGCAGTGCACCAAGGTTCTCATTTAAAAGCTGAATATTTAAGCCAGACAATTCAATTGTAATTCAATTACAAACAAAGTTAAAGTACTTTACACTAAAAAGAAAATGGGATATATCACAAAGTTTGGTTAGCTAGCTAGCTCACTGAAGCTAGCCACTTAGCTAAGCAATGGAGATGTGACATACTATGTTTAGCTGTTGAATCATTCATTGAAATCGCCGTCATCTCACTGATATGATTTCTTCAATGCCAGCTCAGCATGGTGTATTTTTGTGTTTACTTCAGAGTCGTGTGGGGAAGTTAGCATGCTAAAAACAGTGTTGAAGCACAGTGCCTGCCGCTGTGCTAGTCCTGTACTTTGGTTCCATTGAGTTTATCACACTTAGAACACACCTTATCACCGACTTTAACAGCCGAGCAAAGAAAACAATGATTAGGTTTCATTCATTATTAGTGCTGGGCTAAAACACAGGCTTCCAGTGCTTATTACTACAAGCAATGCAGCTATGAATGACAGAATAGTCCGTAAATGAGCTGCTGTGAATGAACAACTACAATTGTATGTATATAGTTATTAAATATAAACATGTTTGGTAAATATTGAAAATTATGCATGTATTAATAGTGTGTATATCATTTTTTAAAATATATACTTTATTTATAAGGAATCGCAGAAAAACACAACCCATGCTAATAATGACAATACGCAATCAGAAATAGTAACTAGCACCAGAGCATCTAGAACAAAAAAGGGAAAGAAAAGAAGAAAAAGAAAGAAGGAAAATAAATTTAAAAAGTAAAAATAAAATACAGGCTGTCGAGTTCAAGCATTACAAAGAATAAATGACAATAGATCAAACTGGAATATATCCAATATCAGACTAGGACTGGTATCAGACTAGGACCCTTCCAGACTATTCAAAACCACTCCCCAAACACTCTGGAAGCGTTTATATGATTTAGCATCATTGCAATGTAACCGATCCATTTGTATAATGAATAACATCTCATTTAAAAACCTGTTAAAGCATGGTGCCACTGGGGATTTCCAAGATAAAAGTCTGACTTTTTTAGCTGCAACCATACCCGCCAGCAATGCAGCAATAAATTTGGACACCAAGTGTCTGTGTGTATATAATTTTGAATGTCATTATTTTAATGAATAAATGAGCAACCAAGAACTCAATGTGTTTGTGTTTTTTTATGTAGGTTTTATTACTAAAAGTTAATTTAGTGAACAATCCATCCATCCATCCATTTTCTAACAATCCATCCAATAAAAATATTGTAAAAAATGTAATATCTACATATTTTAGTAGAAACATATTCTGTAGAGTGATGAATTACGCTTCTCTATGGTTCGGTCTGATAGACGAGTCTGGGTTTGGAGACCAGAAGAACATTACATGTCTGACTGCATTGTGTCAGCAGTAAAGTTTGGTGGAGGAAGGATGATCCTATGGGGTCATTTCTCAGGGGTTGTTCTAGGCCCCTTGGTTCCAGTGAGCTAAGCCAATTTGTGTACAAAGTAAAGGCCACAAAGGCACCCCTGGGTGAGTTTGGTGTAGAAGAACTTGACTGGCCCTCACAGATCCCTGACCTCAGTCCCATCAAACACCTTTGGGATGAACCAGAATAGAGATTGCGAGCCGTGCCCTCTCTTCTTCCAACATCAGTGCCTGACCTCACAAATGTTTTTCTGGATGAATGGGCTAAAATTCCCACAAACAAACCCCTAAAAACTTGTAGAAAGCTGCCCAGCTGTTAAAGCTACAAACGGGGGACCAACTTCACATTAATGCCTATTAATTTAGAATGGGATGTCATAAAAGCTATTGTGGGTGTAATGCGCAGATGTCTCAGTGCTTCTGTTCACATTATGCACTGAGCTTGTTGTAATTACAAATGTGTGCCACAGGAGGGCAGAATTGGATATAAATTCACTATGTGTGTCCTATGAAGGCTCTGTTATTTAATTATTGATGTAATTCAGATGCTCTATAACAAACAGAATAAAAATAACTAGACTAGAATAGTATTTTTAATTATAAAATGAAGGAAGTTCCTGCAACATGAAAATCAACTTTATATATACATTCTACAACACATTCTCACCATGCAAAGAACCACTTAGCATGAAAATAGAATAGAGCCCAAGAACCATTGAAGAACCATCATCTTTAAGTGTGCTACACATACATGGAACTGGAAATGGAAGCAGGTCAAGCAGCACTTTTGCATCTGTTGTTCCGTTGCCCCTAGGGTGAACTGGGGAACTCTTTAAAACGTATGACTCCTCAGTTAGCTCACTACGTAGGCCTCAAGAACGGCCGGATTGAGACTGACCCACAATGACCGACTTGTTTTCGGACAGTGAGGGCCACGTGTCAGATTTTGCAGCAAACATTCTGCAGTACCTCTTGTCAACCACAGGGCGGGGGCAGAGAGCGCTTTGCTCGGCTCCCTGCATTACCGCCGTCTGTCCACCTGGGGGCGGTGAAGAGTCCGTCGCCGCGGCTCAACGACTCGTGGCTGCTATTCGTAGTGTTTCCCTTTTAGGTGAACTGCGGATCAGCCGAAACGTCAAAGTCGATAAGAAACGCGGCGACGCTTTATTTGTATTTTTATGATTTCTCTGTAATTTTCGTGCTTTTTTCTTCATCACAGATGGCTTGCACCGGAGCTAAAACACTTCGAAGATAAAAAAATACTTGTCCAAAATTTAAACACAAAGTTCTGAGGCAACTCCGGAGCTTGTTTCAGGTTTCAGGAGCTGCTGTCAGCTTTTCTAGGGACTTTTTCGCTCTGTTTTTGTTCTCCTTAAGCACTGTCTCTCTGTTTGTGTGCTTTTTCGAGTCCCACCACCAGCAGCCTCTAGCTATGTCCACCGTCGACTCGGCCGTGAGGGACGGCGACCAAAACAGAGACAACAGTAAAGACGACCCCGGAGCCAAAGTCGAGCTCCCGCAGGAGAAACCTGCCAAAGTCGGCGGAGAAGAACAAAACAACACGGCGGAGAAAGAAAACGAGCCGAGCACGACGAGCACGGACACGAAAGAGGGAGAGAACGGCAAGACGAAAGTGCTGGAGGCTCCGCCGCCCAAAGTGAACCCGTGGACGAGGAAGAGCAGCAGCACATGTCCTCCCAGCACCCAGACTGGTACATGCAGCCTTTAAGTTTACCCTTTAAACTTAAATTTTCCAGCGAATAACATTTAAAGTCCACCTTTTGGTCAGCCAAAAATAGTTTATTGGCCTCGTGAGCTTGTGTGTGGGTGTTTTTCTACGAATCGCCTTCCTATTCGCCAGCTTCTTTTTCGAATTTCCCCGTTCCACCTTAAATGGGGCAACAGTTACATTCTGACGCCTGAGGCGCCGAGTGTAACCGCAGCACTATTTAAGGTGGAACGGAAGATTCGAACAAGAAGCTAAAGTTTAGATAAGCATGCAAAAAAGTGACACAGGAAAAGAAACAAAACGAATGTTTATGAGGTTAGTTATTATGCTGGTGTGTTTAAACAAGTGTTTGGAGTGCTACTGTACCTTGTAATCGTTTATGTATGCTGTTTATTCATACATGTCCAGAAAAGGAGACATGAGTGACAGTATAGTGTGGTTTATATTATATTGTGTTGCATCTAGCCTCTCGATCAGTTTGTTAGCCGTATATTATACTTTTTAGGGGTCCAAGCACCAACAGCTGTAGCATTTTCACCTTATTTTTTTCCTTGCACCCTGTCATTTAAAGCTCATTCTGCAACCTCAGCTCCAAGTTTGTGGCTGTCAGACATATGGTCCTGCCTGCCAGGCTGTAAATAAGTCCAGTGTCACAAATACCCCCTCGTAGCCTTCCCCAGGTCATCGGCTCTCTACGCAGTCTCTTTCTAGATCTTCTAGATAATCCCACTGTTTACCCACAACAAGCAAACCCTCACCATCGTCATGTTAAACGTGTTATTATGGACGCGAAGACTGCAGAGTGGACCCTGTTTGACCTGAGGTGACCAAATAAGGCCCTTTGATTCGAACACTATGGCAAACTCCTGCCATGGGAAATAAACAAGCTTTAATATCTGTTGACATGGGCCCGATCGTTTGGATCTATCAGGACAGACTTGCTGATGAAGCCAAAACGCGAGGCTCCCCCTCCCCCCACCCATCAAACAACCCCCCCCCCAGCCTCCCTCCCAAGCCTGTCTGATCAGATTGCAGGCGGAGAACACGTGGAGTTGCTGACAGCTGCAACTCCAGCCAACACCGGCAGTGCACAGGGGCGCACAGAGCAGCACGGCCAAAGGCCTAACACAGTGCGATCACCTTACTGCTGCTCATTAAAGGGCCCATAACATGCCAAATCCTATTCCCCCCACTTTCCTTTAAAAATAAGAGTTTGATGTAGTATGTAAACGTGGTTAAAGTCTCCAACTCTGCCACTTACTCGTTGGTCTGTACACTCCAAAGTCTGGTTTTGAATGAATTGTTTTTGTGATGTCACAAAAACATTTGCTTACCACCTGCTGTTAAGCTGTGCCCTTTCATGCTAAGAGTATGAGGAATGTTTTAGCTTGGCTGTTTTCTGAACGAGGCACAGTACAGGGCAGCCAATCAGAGCCAGTCCATTTACATATCTTAATATAATTAAATTGGTCAAAATGTAAACAGAGTCATTCAGAGTGGTTTGGTGTGAAACGCTTTTAGAGAAACCTAGTTAGAATTGTTCACAGTGGTGGTGATAGGAACCAGACATCCACCTCTAATAGCTCCCTCACAGAAAGTCATTGTATGATATGGTTAGGAGTACACTGCCTGGTGACTTCGTTTATGATAGTTTTGGTCTCCATGGTGGAGAGGTCAATGCATAGTGTTGCAAAATATTACTTACTATTTCAGTTTTTTCACTATTTTATCATCAACATTCCATATAAAACTCAAAAGACATGTGTAGGTTCACCAGTGGTTTTGGATGGTAAATAAAATGTCTGTAGTAGTGTTGTAGTCATGACGACCCCTGGTTCCTATGACCACCACTGTAAAGACAGCTGAACCATTTCACACCAAAACATTCTGAATTCAAAGACTGAATGATTGAATTGTGCAGAAATTTTGAAGAATGGGTAGAATTCCCATTTTAAAGCACTGGAACAAAACCAGTATGTTATATTATAAGGAATAAAAATAAGGTAGCAAGTACTTATGTAAACATCATTTATGACTGTTTTTGGTATATAAACATGCATATGTGTTATGAGTGGACCTCAGGGGGTAAAAATGAATCAAACACAAAAAAGAAAAATGTAGCACATGTGATGATTCAGCTGACCAGTTTCCCCCTTTACTCTAAATGTAGTCATTCATCCAATGCATGCTTGATGTCTTAAGTTTGAATCTTTAGTTTTAGCACCTGAGCTACGAGGCTAATGTAGCTCACATGTAATGGAAGCTTATACCCCACTAAATAGCATGGTGCTAACTGCAGGCCTAAATCATCACACATTTAAACCATGTGGAGTTAAACTTGATTATGTGATTCGGTGACGATTGGTGGTGCTGTGATTAAACGGAGTAGTTTGGTTGTAACAGATCTTGTTGAATGAAGGCTCGCAGACCTGCCCCATGTACTGAGGCGCCTCTGGATTATGGATTAATATTGAGATCACACATTTTAAGCACGATTACTTATTGGCTTTGGAAACATCAGACTTTTAACCTAATAGAACCAAAAGTGTTCTTCTGTTGTTAATCTTGATGTCTTAACAACAGAAAAACCCTTTTGGGTGCTACATAGTGTATATTTATACATGTGCATATGCTCTTAAGTAAATAGTATAAAAATAACAGTTAAAGAATAAATAAAATAACAGTAAACAAGATCTGCTATGTTGCAGTGCACTTCTAAGGCCTACTGAGATCTACTAAACATATATAAAAATAATAAATAAAAGTAAATTAGATCAAAATAAATGAGATGAGTTTTGGCTTTTGGAGGTGCGAAAGCTCAACGCTGCAAAGGAAAAGGGAATGTTGGATTTATAACCCAAGACAAAATGAGAGCATTATTAGAGAACAGAATGCAGCACAATAATCATAAAATACACAAAGTATTTGCTTTTGTTGTGCTTTTGTGGGTGTGGGCGAAAACGATGCTAGGTTTCACGGGCGGGAATGGACGGGAATCACACTAGATTTTGTGGACATGATTAGTGGTTGAATCGAGCGGGTGCAAGTATTAATAATCAGGCCCTGCACACCTTTGTGTCGTATCCTGAATAACATCTGTACAGGTGTCTGAGCTTTAAGACAGAGGTAAACTTTCATTCAGAGTAAATGCACATCCGTCCTTCCTCCGCTAGAGTGAAAGAATGATGATTAGTGGAGGATCCACGAAGCTAAGAGCAGGACGCTGTGTATAAGTTTGTTTTGATGATCTCCGGCTCCACTTTCCTAAAGGCATAATTAAAGTGACAGTTCAGTGAAAAATCAAATTTGGTAGGGCTATGAGGCAGATGCGCCTGTAATAGACAAAAGTATGGTCAAAATTTAGGCTCTGAGGTACTTTATTTCATGTTAGTCAAACCTATTAGAGCTTACTTAAAGGGATTTTTTTTCTCAAAATAGCTCATAGATAAGGCCTGCATTTCCACTGCACTCCTCCACTCTTGCCAGAGATATAATGCCGCTTTCTCTGTTTTTTCATTTTTTACCGTGTGTGGTGAGGAGCCTCCTGTTTCTTTTTCCAGTGTAGTTTTGGTCAATCATGTGAGCTCGTTTATTTTCTTGTCCTGAGTGGCTTTTCTTTTCATGGTGATGCAGTGCTGATATTAGATTTGATTACACGTTCTTAGGAAAAATGCGTAATGAAAGCTCAGATTATTAGATCCTTATTTGACTCAATTATATTTTGAAGTAGGGCTGAAATATTAATAATTTTTTATTGAAATCACGGTTTGAGAGTTGTTTTCAAATTGCAACAGCTGCAATTTTGATGACATCCTACATAATTTAGCATTAGCTTGTAAGTAAATACATTTAACATAATAACATGAGCTGGCAAAGTGGCACACTATGCCCAGCATTCAAGCCCAAAAAAAAATGGATGTACTGGTATTGATGGGATGGGGGGGTGGAGGATCCTCAAGCTCAGTTTATAGAAAAGAATTGCGTTTAAATCGCAGTTGCAATTTTAGTCCGAAAATTTGCAATTAGATATTTTCTCCAAATTGTTCAGGCCCGTTTTAAAGTATATGCTGCATAAATTTGATTGGAGACACTATTTATACAGTACACACTTAACGAAACTGGTTCTGTGTATTCTGTGTACCAAAAAAGGTTCTATGACTTGTAACCAAAGCAGAATTCTTAACCATGCAAGAGCCAAGCGGTTCTTTGAGTTGTCATGCTTCTACACAAATGCCTGAAAATATTCTTTGTGCAGTGCCTTTTTTGGTTTCCGAAAGGACCTTTCAATGCATAATTCCTTAGAGAACCATTTTGGTAAATGAGAAATGTGAGTTTGAAGAACCTTTTTAAAGTACCACACAAACTAAAGGTTCTAGGAAAAATACGTAATTGGGTAAAGCAGCTTTGTTATGTAAAGGCTTCAAAGTGCCTTCAAAATATTCTTTGCGTTTACAAATTTCTTTTCAAATGTGTTTTTCCTGTGGAAATGCTCAAAAAATGCTTTGTCATATATTGTATGATTATTGCTTTTACTGCAGAACTCCTGAAGGAACCTCCTTTTTTACATTAGAACATAGTCTGAGAATTTTATTTTAGTGGGTAGTCTTATAATTGAAGATAATTGATTCTTAAATTGCCTCAGTGGATTCGCCACCTTCAGATAGTCAAGCTGTTGCTGGTGGCGTTTCTCAGAGACATGGCCGTGATTAGACTCCTCCGGTTCAAGTGTCCGGCGCGAGTGCAGCATGAGGCCGGAGCTAAATCTGAAATGGCTGCACCTCTGCCCCATTTTCCTTAGTGGGGCAGTTTGGAGCCTCATAAATATCAGAGTGCACAATCAGTCAAGTGATAGTTAATAACTGGTGTGGCACTGAGCTTCTGTCAAATGAACTGTAAGCTTAAAGGAGAATACAACCAATTCCTCAAGACGTCTGTGTAATTAAGTGGTTAAGATGTAAACAGAGACATTCACAGTGGTTTAGTATGAAATACTCTGTTGTAGAGAATCTTACCGAGTCGGAATTTTTCACAGTGGAACCAGACGTCCACCCCTAAAAGCTCCCTCACTGATGAATTCGGTGCCTGATGTCTGAGACACTGTTTTATGATAGTTTTGATGAGATTTTGGCCTTAAAATCCATTCATGGTGCAGGGGTATGTGCAGTGTTGTGAGCCAAAGTGTTCCTCAAAGAAAACTTATTTTTTCAGATTTTCCACTGTTTCACCATCATCACTGGTCACTGCATAGTGTCGCAAAATAATACTTATTATTTCAGTTTTTTCACTAATTTATCATCAACATTCCATATAAAACCCCAGAAGACTCGCATTGGTTCACTAGGTGTTTTGGATAGTAAATAAAATGGCTGCATTTGTGTTGTAGTCATGGGGACCCCTTGTACCTTTCACCACCACTGTAAAGAAATCTGAACCATTTCACACCAAACCACTCTGAATCACTCTGACTATATCTCCAACCCTCAGCTATGCAGAAATTTTGAAAAAAAGTGTTTCTTCTTTAATACTTTAATAAGATACAAACAAACAATGTGTGGAAACATCAACATGAAAATATTTTTTATGAGTAATACATTTATCAGGCATAAGAGTCAAAGCAGGTTTGTTCCTAATGTGCAGTGATAGTGTGCGCTGTGAGTTTAATCCAAATGTGTGCAGTAATAGTGTGTACAGTGTCTAAAGGCGTGCAGTAATAGTGTGTGTAGTGTCTAAATGTGTTCACTAACAGTGTGTGCAGTAATAGTGTGTACATTGTCTAAAGGTGTGTGTAGTAATATGTGCAGTAATAGTTTGTATAGTGTCTAAATGTGTGCAGTAATAGTGTGTATAGTGTCTAAACGTGTAATAGTGTGTGCAGTAATAGTTTGTACAGTGAACGTGTGTAGTAGTGTGTGCAGTAATAGTTTGTACAGTGAACGTGTGTAGTAGTGTGTGCAGTAATAGTTTATACAGTGTCTGAACGTGTGTAGTAGTGTGTGCAGTAATAGTTTATACAGTGTCTGAACATGTGTGTAGTAGTGTGTGCAGTAATAGTATGTATAGTGTCTAAACGTGTAATAGTGTGTGCAGTAATAGTTTGTACAGTGAATGTGTGTAGTAGTGTGTGCAGTAATAGTTTGTACAGTGTCTAAAGGTATGCAGCAACAGTGTGTGTAGTATCTGAACCTGTGCGTAAATAGTGTGTATAGTGTCTAAATGTGTACACTAATAGTGTGTACAGTAATAGTGTGTATAGTGTCTAAACATGTGTGTAATGGTGTGTGCAGTAATAGTTTGTACAGTGTCTAAATGTGTGCAGTAATAGTGTGTATAGTGTCTAAACATGTGTGTAATGGTGTGTGCAGTAATAGTTTGTACAGTGTCTAAATGTGTGCAGTAATAGTGTGTATAGTGTCTAAACATGTGTGTGTAATGGTGTGTGCAGTAATAGTGTGTACAATATCTAAATGCGTGCATTAAGTGAGGGTAATAAGTGAAGTCTAAATGTACAGTAGTAGTGTGTGTAAGGTCAGGAGGCTTTTATTGTCATTCCATCTATGTACAAGTACACAGTGGATTGAAATTACGTTCCTCCAGGAGCAACACAGTGCAACAAGGAACAAAAGTGCAAGAGTACAAGAGGGTAGTAAGTCAGGGTAATTGGTTTAGTCTAAATATGCAGTGTGTGTAGTGTCTAAATGTGTACAGTGTCTAGGTTTTGTCTCAGTGTGTACAAGAAATACTGTGCAGTAAGTGTTAATGAGTTTAGTGTGCAGTAAGTGAGTCTTAATGACTTTGGAACGAAGTGTGTGCAGTAATACTGTGTATAGAAAATGAGTGTGCAGTAATAGTGTGTGTGTGTGTGGTAAGTTAATGAGTCAAATTACTCTGTGTGAGTGCAGTATTAATGTGTGCAGTTGACTGATAATGAATTGAGCTCCTGCAGGTTCTCCTGTAGAATTTTTATTGCAGCTCTAATCAGATCCAACCGATTCCACCATTTGTAAGCTCTTAGAGGGTTCATCTGTTCAGTCAGGCATGGCAAAAGGAGTGTGGAGAGATTTAAAAGCTGCTCATTGTTGAGCAGAGTTCATCAGCTTTGAGATTGAAGAAGGTTTTTTCCAGTCTCGGTCCTGGTGACTCCACACGTGCCCCACACGTTCTTGTGTTTTCCTTGTTCTACCATGTGTTAATGAAAAATACAGACACAGCAATATACTGTGGTTGAGCTTGCGATGATACACATGTCAATACAGCGATGGCTTTAGTGATATTTATGAATTTATCCATGAGTGAACTAGACGCTGCGTTCAAGTCTGAGTGTTACCACATCTTACAACATCCAGTGATGCTCTAATAGTTGGATTTTAGCTCTTTATTTAATATTATTTGCATAAAAGGCTGTGTTGGAGACTCTGTTTCCATCTGCAAGTTCAGAAGAAACGGAGGTCAGAGTGAAATACATTCATTAGTTAATCGTTTGCTATTGTGTGTATACAAGTTAGTATCCTTTATTATCTGTTGTTAAGGCCTGTATGGTGCTACAGTTAGTCTCACTTCCGCAGACATGCTTTAGTTCATGATTATAATCATATAATATTTTATAAAAAATATAATCTTATAATAATAAGTTTTTATTTTGTAAGTGCTGCTTATTCATTAGCATTTTGGTTACGTGGTTATGCTGTTAAAAGCTAAACAAATGATGTAACTGTGCTGTATGTGATCTGTGACAGGTGAACACTTTGTTATTATAGCCACAGACCCTTCATGCGCATGTGCCCAATTGTTTTAGGCTTTACAGGGCGACACGCAGAAGTGCACACTCACCATGTTATAACCTGTTTTTATTCTAATAACTGAGTAATAGTTCTTTCAGTGAAGTCGTAGTCATTGTCCTTTCAGTAAAATCTTACATAGTGCACATAACAATAAATGGTGGAAAAAGTACTGTTGCTTTCCATACTTTATGTTCTAGTGGACATCAAATAAGAAAAAATGAGTGCAAATACCAAACATATTGACTAGAAAAATTGTAAATTTCCATTTTTAGAAAAAGATTGAAGAGGCCTACAACAAAGTTTAAGTGACATTTTACAAACACTTTACATTTCCATGTCTAAACAAATTACCATCAACATATATAATAACAAATATAATAAAAACAACAAATACTACCTCACTACTTATGAGTTTAGTGACTAATATTGGACATATGAAATTACATTTTTCAGATGGTTGAATGGGTAGCGCTGCAAAGTGGCATTGCATAAAATTTGAACTATTTTTGTCAAACAGAAAAAAAAATCTTTGGTCAGTTTCCTTATTGTTTGTTTTAAAGTCTTTGGGCGTAGATGGGTTAACTTGTAGTAAACAAACTCGGTAAACTGGACTGACCTTCTGTTAAAACCATGTAAGTAAGTGTACAAAAAATGTAGTTTTGTCATTTTTCAAAACACTTTGTTCAAAGCTATAAATAAAAAAAAAAGTGAATATTATTAATGTAATTGTACAGAAAAGGCCACAAATGTTTGTCATTGTGTTTACAGTTATGGTTTTCAGCCAACAACTTGCATGTGCTACCTAATTATTAGTAGCGTTACTAATGTTGTTTGTTTGTTTGTTTGTTTGTTTGTTCAATTAATTCTTGGGTGCTTTGCTCCTCCAGCCAAAAACAAGGGTCTACTTTGTATGATGTGATACAGTGGTCCTCAAATTGGCCTTCGCTTTTTTTGCACTGACCCTGACCACTCTGTGCCAGAGGCAGATTTAAAGCGTATGATTGTATAATGCAGACTCCTACGCAAAAGACGCCTTTCTGGGTAATTTTTTTCAGAGAATCCATGCAGATTCGTGTGAAGTTTGAATGGCCGAGAAGTGGTCAGCATGACCTCAGCAAGTCACAGCAACCAGCAATGGCTGGAGGAAGCACTTAGTCACACGTCAGCATGATGCTGCAGATGCGAGGAAACTCAGAGCATCTTTTATTCTCTTAATAACACTTCAGGCTCTTTGATAGTGGTTTGAGTTTTAAAGCATGCAAACCTGCACAGTGCACCTCGGGCATTATAAAAATAATGCATATTCAATAATCTGTCTGTGGGAATTTAATAGTATTCAAAGCTTTTATGTGAGACTGACTGTACAGTATTGTGAAAAACACAACTAAATCTGATATCAGATGTTCAAGTGAAGTGCTGAGCAGGGCAGCTGGTCAGAACAGATCTCATTTACATATATAGTTGTGTGCAAAAATTTGTGCACCCCTGGTCATATTCCATGTGTTATAGATTTTCTAAGAAAATTCTTAGAAAGTCAGCCCAGTATATAATGAGACTGGGGGTGTTCAAACTTTTGCAGGTGACTGCATTTCAGTCTCAAAGGCGCAGTAACAAAAATACCCTTGGGATTAAGAGAGCGTGGAAACCAGTCGTGAGCTGACTCTGGTGTTTTAGAGCAGGGAGAACTGTAAGTGCATAGTGGAGGAGGTTCCCACAGAGTTAGCACCGATGCATCACATGGAACACTTCACACCTGATAACACCTGCATGTGTGGATTGCTTGAGTAAACCGGCCTCATGGAGAGATGCTGTGTGCCGTGCACGTTTATACGAGTGGACTATCACCTACGAGGTGACCATCGGGCCTCTGAATGTCAAAAGGCTTGTATATCCCCTTGGACTCACTGAAAAGGCACCAGTGGCTTCAGCAAAGTAGAAAATGCACACAGATTAAAGGAATTTACACATTAACACCCAAGCGCAGGCTGTGTAGCGCAGAGCCATGAGTGAGGTCTGTTGTGATTGGCTGCTTGTATTGTATGTTAGCACTCCTTATAACTTCAGCCTGAATGGGTGGAGCTAAACTGCTGTGGGATGAACAGGTGGATATATGTAAATGCATTTGTTGATATGATGTCACAAAAACAGTTGTAAATTTGATTGTTTTTGCCTCTTAGTTTCCATATGTCCACAGTTGAGGAGCATGTCAGTATTTTCATACAGCATTACACAGTAATTAAATATATATTTTTTATTTAAAATATTCCTTTAACACAAATACCTATATAATGCCATTAATTAATATTTTTTTGCCCCCAAATCAGTGAAATATTGCAGTTCATGTTGAATGCAGCTTATCCTATAAGCAAGAACTGTGTTTGGGTGTGAAGTGAGTGGGCCAGCTTGTGTCCCAGCTGGTGGTCTGTAATGAAAAAGGAAACATTGTGCTCATGAGTGACTCTTATTCACAGTATTGTGAGTGCAGTGCTGTGGGGTAGCTATACTGATGAATAGCGTATACTTTTCAATGAATTTGTTGTTCCAGCTGTTTGGCTTCTCTCAGATCATGAGCATAAAGTGTGTGTTGAGCATGTGTGGAAACTACTTGTATAAGTTTGTGTGGTGAGTTGGTTAGTGAGCCTTTGCTGGGACAGTACCAGCAGGCCTCTATTCAAGTGAGCTCTGTGGTAGGGAAGGGCAATGTGATTTACTTGTATAACACTGAACCATGTATGTTTTTTAACAAAGATGTTTATAAGAGGCTCTTGTGGTATCGCTGCTCTGTTGTCAGGGCTGAATGGTTTGAGCAAAATTTCCAATTTTTTTTTTGACCAGTATAGCAACTGTAATTTTTAAATGGTGATTATTTCTCGTAAAAAAAAAAATGTTTTGACCCAGAAGACCATAATGTCCAGTTTTTCTGCATTTTTCTGGCTAGGGTGTCAGATTGTTGGTTCGTTGTGGTTGCATGTGGGTGTTTGGTTGCTTTCATCTACAGGCAATTCACCATTTAAGGTTACATTTTCATACAGTGTTTATAATGAAGACTTTAATAAAAAATGAAAAATGGCATACCTTCAGGGTGCAGTGTTGATATAAAAATGGCTTTCAGTAGGTTGCAATCCCAGTAATGCAGGTCCATGCATCCAGCAAGTAAATATAGTATGATAACTAAAAATGCCTTGCTTAAAGCAGAAGTCAGCAACATGTGGCACCTTATCTGCATGCAGCTCCTTAGCTGCCCTGTTGCGGCTCCACAGCAGAATTAGATTTTAGGTAAAGTAAAATAATCTTCTTTTGCAGTAAAATAAAGCTCTGCTGATCGTTCAACACGGTTATAACAGTAAATTGTCTTAAACACTGGAGTTAACGTAGAACTGCTCATTCACCCTTTAAGCCTGAAGATGAATGCGCAGACTGCTGGTTACAAAAAAAGGCTGAAGTCGCTTCTCATTTACCAGCTTCTTGTGCGATTGTCCTGTTCCACCTTAAATGGTGCAGCAGCAACATTCTGGGCACCATTTTAAGGTATAATGGAAAAATAGATTATTATAAAATTAAGATATTTCACTTTAGGGGAAAGGTTGCCAGAGATGTGAGGAAAAACAGCTATAGCTGAGCTAAAGCTTAAACCAGAGCAAAGTAAGTCTGCGTTTTAGTGTGTGTGTGTGTGTATCACACACACACACACACACACACACACAGTACTGTGCGAAAGTTTTAGGCATATAAGCAAATCTTTCAACAATTTACCTCAGCAGTGAGTTTATCACAATATACATTAGAATAAAGTCATATTCATAATTCAAATAAACATAAAAACAATAAAGTAACAAGAATTTCTTGGGTCCATATTTTTCCTTGACACCTTCAGTCACCACAGAGATGTGTTAATAGCAATTAAATCATGAGCACAATTTAATGAAGCACTGATTGGTCAAACCAGGAGCTGCTTTTTAACTACATATAATACTGGGCTTCCTCTCTCTCTCTCTCTCTCTCTCTATATATATATATATATATATATATATATATATATATATATATATATATATATATATATACACACACACACATTGCTGCTGTCGGAAGAAAACCTTGTATCTCCATTTTTGTCATTTTTCAGTTTCTGGCATAATTTCAAAGGACATTTTCCGCAAATTTCATAATGAATGAACCAAAAGAAATGGCCCAAAATGACTTGGAAAGACGTCTGGTTCCGTTGACTTACATTAAAACTACTGTATATTTTTGCCTTATCCTGTAAAGTTACCATTTTGGAGATACAAGGTTTTGATCCTACAACAGCGAGATATATATATATATATATATATATATATATATATATATATATATATATATATATATATATATATATATATATATATATATATATATATGTATGTTTGCAGATGTGCTTAGGCATGCACAACATATGGACTAAAAGGAAATCTATATATTTACTCATTAATAATTTAATAGGATGTAATGATGCATGTGCTAAAAGCATATTGTTTTTTAATAACGTCTTTAATGTGGCACTTGTTTTGGTGTATCTGTTCCAAGTAAAAGAAGAAAATATCACATGCTGTGAAAATGTCTTTGGGTATCATATGATATTTTTGCTGTATCACCCACCACTACATTGGGGGTTGTTTTACAAAACAACCAAAACAATTCTCAGTTTAGCTAGATAACTGAAGTAAAAAGTATATAAGCCCGTTCTGTCTGGCTATAGGAGGGGAAAAATGCAATATATTTATTGTGTTTATTAATTTTTTTATTTTTCCTCTGTGTTTCTGGCAGCAGTATATCAAAGTTTGATTCATTATCTCAAAATAATTACCTACTTTGTTGAGATTATGCTGAAATAATGGCTTATCTTCTTCACATTTTAGGTTAAATTTCAAGTAAGGCATTATTTTGAGAAAATAAGTAATTACTGTGAGACATGAAATCAACAACAACAAAAAAAAGGTAATATTTTGAGAATATTACCATACCGGCCGGAATGGGCCTCCACATGAAAATGAGGACAGTCCAGTAGAAATGTCTCTTGGCTATTTTCGTTTTGCACCAAGTTGACTTTTGGTCAGGATGTCAGGATAAATAAGACCCCTTGTTTGGTGAAATGTTCCCCTGCCGTGTTTTTATTTTGGCTGTGTTGTTTGAGACGATACGTGTTCTACTTTTGGGTGTAGTTGTCCTTCCCTTAACAGCATGTAGTCATGGTCAGATGCCAACAGGTCCAGTATCAGCAGGGTTTTACTCAGGGAAGCCCAGTCACACCCCACAGTGTGCGCTAGCGCCCAGCGCCTTATCATACGCACCATCCTCGCTGCGGTGATAATGGCCCCCTGACACTCCCTGGGATGGGCGTCCTTCTCTGTGCCTGTTCAGTCTCTTGGCGGATCCTCTCTACTCCCGTCTGTGTGAGAGTCTCCCCTCAGGGGCAACCACAAGTGTTTCAAAGCCTCACACAGCTTTAGAGATTCATTTCAAGGCCAAGATTGCTTAATGGGTAGTGTTGCCTGGCGTTGCTGCCACTTCCAAACCACAGGGAGCATTTCAGTCTGTTTTCTGCTAAGCTGCAAGCGCCCGCTGTTGAAACAATAGAAAGAAGCACATCCGTCTCTCTGAAAGTCAGCAGAGCTGTCTGGCCTTGTTAGTGGAGAGACGTACACGAGGCCACAATGTTGAAATCCCTTTGCATTCCTTTTAGATTAGCAGTGTTAGCAGTGACACTGCATTGCTTTAACCCTGCTATCACCAGCAAGAGCAAAAATATTGTTTAAATTTAGTTCAGATTATTTCTGTGGATATACTTGGGAAAATGCTGAAAGTGTTTGTAAGAAGAACTGATTGAGTGAGAAGTTATTGTATGGTCTTGTTTTGTCATTGTTTACATTTTTGCCATTGATACAGAACATAAATCAAATGTATGTGTAATTACTGCATATTTAACTAGGTAATGAACAGTGTAACTATATAATTACCTACTGTGCAAAAGTCAGAACCACCCTTTCACTTTCAGTCAAAACAGCCATTACATACAATCAATTTTTCATCAATTTTTATTGTTTTATTGTTGAGATTAAGCTGAAATATTAAGCTAAATACTTCTTCAAATTTTGGGTTAAATTTCAAGAAAGGGTGTTATTTTGGGAAGCAAGTCAATACTGTTAGATACGAAATCAAACATTTATGAAAACGAGCGTGGAAAAGCAGGCAATTTTCTTTCTCCTGTGCTTGGAACTGGCCTTCACTTAAAAATTAGGATTGACCAGTAAAAATTTCTCTTGGCTCTTTTCCTACTGGACAAGGTTGGCTTTTGTTCAGGTTATCAGGATAAATAAGACCCCCTGCTTGGTGAGTCACTCTTGAGTGTGTCACTCTACCTTTATTACAGCTTCATTCTTTTCAGGAGACTCACTTTCAGTTCTGTCCAGTTCAGTCTTAGAAGTTGGTTGATCATTTTCTGAAGTTGTCCAGACACATTCAGTGATTGTTGAGGTCTGGACTCTGGCGTGGTTTGTCCATTTTTGTGAGAACACCAGCAGCTTCCTTGATTGAGAAGTACGTCTTGCTCTTCTCAGCAGTGTGCTTTGGGTCATTATCATAAAATGAATTTCTACCCAGTCAAATGCTTTTTCAAACAGTACTGCATGATGCATTGATCAGAGATTGTGATGCTGTCAATTAAAAACAGCAGCTCCAGATGTTGTTGTATATTAACTAATTTGGCTAAGCTAAGCCTCGACTCATGGTTGTGGGCATGGCTTGAAGTTTCTTTCATTGCTTTGACAATGTGCATTCTGCCTTCTGGTAACTCCAAAGTGCAAATCTCTGCATCTCAGAAGTCCAGTTTCAGTGTTTTATTGAAAAACCTAGACATTCTTCACAATCCAAACATTCATTGATGTTGAGGTCTGGATTCTGGGGTGGTCAGTCCATTATTCAGCTTCTTTTTTTGATGTGTCCGTCTCCTTTTCTCAGTGAGGTCTTCTTGAATAGCTACACATCCTTTCAGACCCATCGCGCTGAGTTGTCTTCTCACAGTGGAAGGATGGACAGAAACACTTCTGGATGTTTTCATATCTGAAGCAGCTTGATTTTCTCCTCCCTCTCAAAGATGAGAGCTTTAAGTGCTGTTTATCTGATGGGGCAGTTTTGGTGTCTACCCGGTCTACCAGGTGGTTGTTAGGAGTCTAATTTTTTCTGAACTCCAGTTTTGGAATTTGATATCATATTTTATATTATTGGGGAGGCTTCTGTGTAATTATATGATAATTTATGTTTTTGGGCTTGCCTTGTACTTAATGGCTGTTTTGACTAGTAAATAAATGAAAGGGTGGTCTCTTGATGTTTCCACAGCACTGTTCATTTTAACAGTGTAGCAGTAATGACTAGACTTGTAAGGGTTAACAGCACAGCTGGCTAATTCTCATCAGTCTCCGCGTGTACAGTAACGAGGGGCAGGATTGACAGGGCTCGGCCTAAAGCTTTTGTTAAGTGTCTGAACAACACTGCAAATACCTTTTGGGGGGCCCCCTTTCATTGTATGAATAGCCAGGATGGCTCTGTTTGGTCCATGTTCTGTGCACTCAACATCATAAAAAAAGGCCAGTGCAACGTGTTGGTCGGGGTTAATGTTTGACCGGCGTGGGGGGTTGACCTTGCACTACAGGTGCTGGAGCATGAGTACACGCTGCAGTTTTTATCTGCCAGCAGACGCGTGCTGATAATGACATTTGTGTAGAAATAAGCAGGGTTCAGTGTCAGCACGCTGCAGGGAGGAGGCGGAAAGCTTTTGAAGACGTGGCCTTTTGGTTTCCACTGCTGTATATTTAGGCAAAAAAACCTCCTTTATTCATCGCAGAGTTGTCTGGCTCCGATATTGCTGCCCTGCTCAATTCTAGACATGGTTGCAGAGTAGTGAGTCATGTTGTCAGTTTCAGTATTTCAGTACTTATCAACAATCAAAGAGTAATTTGGTTGTACTTTTAAGGGCCCAAATTGTGGAAAACTGAATTTCACGCTTTTGTAAGACTTGTATGTAAACATTGTTTAACATTGTATATCAAACATTGTGTGTGTATGTGTATGCATATATATATATATATATATATATATATATATATATATATATATATATATATATATATATATATATATATATATATATATATATATATATACACACACATATACACTGCTCAAAAAAATAAAGGGAACACTTAAACGACACAATATAACTCCAAGTAAATCAAACTTCTGTGAAATCAAACTGTCCACTTAGGAAGCAAGACTGACAAACAGCTGTTGTGCAAATGGAATAGACAACAGGTGGAAATTATTGGCAATTAGCAAGACACACTCAATAAAGGAGTGGTTCTGCAGGTGGGGACCACAGACCACTTCTCAGTAACTTTCTGCTTTCTGGCTGATGTTTTGGTCACTTTTGAACGTTGGTGGTGCTTTCACACTCGTGGTAGCAGGAGACGGACTCTACAACCCACACACGTGGCTCAGGTAGTGCAGCTCATCCATGATGGCACATCAATGCGAGCTGTGGCAAGAAGGTTTGCTGTGTCTGTCAGCGTAGTGTCCAGAGGCTGGAGGCACTACCAGGAGACAGGCCAGTACACCAGGAGACATGGAGGAGGCCGTAGGAGGGCAACAACCCAGCAGTAGTTCCGCTACCTCCGCCTTTGTGCAAGGAGGAACAGGAGGAGCACTGACAGAGCCCTGCAAAATGACCTCCAGCAGGCCACAAATGTGCACAAACGGTTAGAAAACGACTCCATGAGGATGGTATGGGGCCTGACGTCCACAGATGGGGGTTGTGCTCACAGCCCAACACCGTGCAGGACGCTTGGCATTTGCCAGAGAACACCAGGATTGGCAAATTCGCCACTGGCGTCCTGTGCTCTTCACAGATGAAAGCAGGTTCACACTGAGCACATGTGACAGAGGTGACAGAGTCTGGAGATGCCGTGGAGAGTGATCTGCTGCCTGCAACATCCTTCAGCATGACCAGTTTGGCAGTGGGTCAGTAATGGTGTGGGGTGGCATTTATTTGGAGGGCCGCACAGCCCTCCATCTGCTCGCCAGAGGTAGCCTGACTGCCATTAGGTACCGAGATGAGATCCTCAGACCCCTTGTGAGACCATATGCTGGTGCGGTTGGCCCTGCGTTCCTCCTAATGCAGGACAATGCTAGACCTCATGTCGCTGGAGTGTGTCAGCAGTTCCTGCAAGATGAAGGCATTGAAGCTATGGACTGGCCAGCCATTTGCACAACAGCATGTGAAATTGATTGTCAATCATTGTTGCTTCCTGTGGACAGTTTGATTTCACAGAAGTTTGATTTACTTGGAGATATTGTGTTGTTTAAGTGTTCCCTGTATTTTTTTGAGCAGTGTGTATTTATATGTGTGTGTGTGTGTGTGTGTGTGTGTGTGTATATATATATATATATATATGTGTGTGTGTGTGTGTGTGTGTGTGTGTGTGTGTGTGTGTGTGTGTGTATTTATATACATATATATGCATACAGCGTTTTTGTGATGTCACACATTTACGTATATCTGCCTATTCAGCCTACAGCGGCTTAGCTCTGCCCATTCGTGCTAAAGTTATATGTCTCAGCTCGGACTTCTGTTTGAATGAGGTATATCCAATCTGAGCCAATATCCAACATGAGCCAATCAGAACGAGGATCTTTTGCATGTATATTTATGTTGTAAAGGCACAATAACAATCTAAGGCATAAAGAGATAAAAGGATGTGCTCTAGACTGTGAATACTGCCACCACTCCTAGTTATGTTTATGCTATTATACCATCTCATACTATTTAGTGCAATACCTGCTCTCATGTAAATATAACAGTCTGTCTTATATTCTTATGTAAATATGCTAATAGATATCACTGCTGTCAGAACAAGATTATGTAACTCCAAAATGGTAACCTTACAGGAGAAAAGAAAAAACATACTTTGCTTTTAATGTAAGTCAGTGGAACCAGACTTTTTTTTACTATTGGGCTGTTTCTTCTGGTCCATTCATCATGAAATTTTCATACTATGTAAAGAGCAGCAGGCATTTTAAACTTATGTCAAAAACTGAAAAGATTCTTTCATAGTTTACTCAAATTTATGTCAGATTTTATCTGTTTTTGTTTCTGCCCGAAATGTGTAAGGTGGGTGCTATTATATGCCTTGCTACTGTAGCACTACAATTTCCCTGCGGGATCACTAGAGTTCTTTCTGTCTGTCTGTCTGTCTGTCTGGGAAAATGATCTTGAAAAAAATAATTATGAATGTTTCTTGTTCATAAACCAACTGTGTGTGTGTGAGTGTGTACGTATATGTATCTAGATATGTGTGTATATTTATGGAGGTTCTTCACACCCTCCCGAATGGTTCGATAAACAACTATCCATTGAGCGATTCTTTAGGGAATAAAAAGTGGTTCTTCAGTGGTAAAGCTTCAGTGTGTGTTGTATTGCAGTACTCCACTAGCACACACTGAAAATATATTTATATATTTATAGACTTTGACAATAAGCAGTGAATAAAAACCAGCTGCTTTTTGAGGATGGAACCTCTCACATTTCACTGCAGTTTTGGATAGTTCTGATTTCTTGTGCAGTGCTGGTGGCTCTCTTTTACAAAGTATCTGAGGCTGGTCCTGGGACTCATGGTAATAATTCTGTTTAATGAGTTTGCACCTGTTAAGACCATGAGAAATCTGATTATAGAAGCTTTAGGGTGGTTTCTGAATGACCTCACTATCAGAGCTTCATGCTTACACACAGTATCGGTATGCTGTTGCAGGATTAGACTGTAATGTAGAGTTTTACAATATCTACAAAATACCATGTTTTATAATCTGTATCTTCATGTTGTGATTGAGATTGTGATGCTTTCTTACATATTAAATTTGCACTGGTGAATCACTGATATAATCATAGCACAATTAAGGATGCATTTTGACCATAATCATGTACGTTTGTTATGCCATGTAAAGGCCTTGATTCATTAAATGCCAACAATGGGCTTTTCAGTCAAATTTGATATTCGAGTTGTAATCAATATGACATTTTCCCTACAAATGAAAACACTCAGATACAGCATCGTATTACTACCGTGATGCTTCAGACCAAGTGCACAGATCCATAACAGGTGTCCAGAACTTTACAGAGACAGCAGTCACTCTGAAGTCTTTAAGATAAACAGACATGCTGATCATCTTAGCTTTAATCCTAAGATCAGAGACATACTATGTATGTAAGTATGTGAATGCAAATGATGGTGCACTGCAAACGCACAGTCCTGCTGTAAAAACTTGGTGTGTTCTGATGTTACTGTGGTTAAAACACTCAGTACAAATGTAATCTGCTGTCATTATAACAGGTAACATATAGACAGTGGAGGAGTGAACGCTGTTCTATCACAATATGTCACCTGTTCTATCACAATATGTCATATTTATGTTTATGCGAGTGAACAATTTTTGCAAGAGACTCTTCGTCTACTATGACAGGTGACTGGCTGGTGGTACGGGACAGTTTGGCTAGGCTTGACAGTCACTATAGCGCCCCCTTGCTGTAATGCCCAGAATGTAGCTTGCACTTGTATTAAGAGACCCTTATTAGTCCCACAATGGGGAAATTTCACCTCCGCATTTAACCCATCTGGGCAGTGAAACACCACATACACACTAGGGGGCAGTGAGCACACTTGCCCGGAGCGGTGGGCAGCCCTATCCGCAGCGCCCGGGGAGCAGTTGGGGGTTAGGTGTCTTGCTCAAGGACACCTCAGTCATGTGCTGTCGGCTCTGGGGATCGAACCGGCGACCTTCCGTATTGTTATGAATTGTGTCCTGATATATTTTAGAATGCAACAACTCACTAAAACATGGCTGCGTAGCTCGCAGCACCTGCATTTGTGTGCTTGCATGAAGTTTATTTCTGCCTTTAGAAATTGCTGCCACTGTCTGCAGTGCCAAACATCACTAAAGTTTCTGTTTTCAGTATTTATTTACATGCCAAATTCACCCGGCCATGCCTTAATAGATTGTGCTTTGTGGACTGGGGCTCAATCATGCTGGAACAGAAAAGGGTCTTCCAAACTGTTCCCGCAAATTTGGAAGCAAAGAATTGTCCAAAATGTCTTGGTCTGCTGAAGCATTAAGTTTTTCTTTCACTGAAACTAAGGGTTCTAGGCCAACCCCTGAAAAACGACCCCATGATGTTATCCCTCCTCCACAAAACTTTACAGTTGACACAATGCAGTCAAGTAGGTAATGTTCTCCTGGTGTTCACCAAACCCAGACTCGTCCATCAACCGTTTTCATGGTTTATGCAAGCATAAACAAAAGTGCCCAGCACTTTCCTTCAGTTCATTTGTCCCCCAAAGTAGCACCTGATTTTGTTTCTTGTCCTTTATGGCCTCTTTTATCTCCTTCAGTGGATTATTTTTCCTAGAACTACATTGTTCTGAAATCTGATCTGCTTGTTTTTTTTATGTAGTGTGCCCCCCCCCCCCTCTCTCTTTCTCTCTCTCTCTCTCTGTCTCTCTGTTCATTTCTCTCTCTCTCTCTGCCTCCCCCCCATGTCTTTTTCAAAAGCAAACATGGTCACGTTCTCTTCTGTTTGCTTTTTCTCCGCAGACTCTCAGAACCCTGCCAAAGTGGTGCGCGCCAGTAAGCCCAGATCCAGGAAGTCCAGTAAGGTGAGTAAGGCCTTCTCTGCAACAACACACATAGTACCCTGAAGAAACTCAGGAAGAGCTGAACATGAGAAAGAAGCATAGCTCTAATTTGAGCTGTGAGCAATTCTGCAGGGATGTCTGTGCTGAAGTGGCTGTGGTTGTTCAGATGTTTTGTTGCTGTTGTAACAAAACCTGAAATGAAATCTCAGAAATGGTAGCTCTCAGGAGGAAACGTTCTTAGCTTGAATGTACATTAACATAACAAGATTTTATTCCAAGTAATTTTGTCCATTCATCATAAAATGAAAAGGCAGCTGCCACTTATTAAATACAAAAAATAAAAACAGAAAAAGGTACTAGGACCAGTATTGCAATTGTGATGTAAATGTGATTATTTTCTTTAAATGAAGCTCCAGTTTTTTTTAGTTGTTGTCAGGAAGATCAGCGCCTCCATTTTTATGGGACTTTAGGCCCAAAATCTGAGTCTAGTGTGCTAGACTGCCAGTTCCGCAGCTCTGTGTTGTCATAAATTTACCTACTTTAAATTTACAACTATTATGAATGTTGTAAGATATAATGTAAAGTGGCGGTTTTTCAAAATGTGATTTTGGTCTAAAACTTATCAGTTATCAGTAGTGCTTTAAATCACTTGAAATTATCAATGGTTCCAGCAGCGTATTTATACCAGCATATACAGGCTTTAAATACTTGCTGATTCTTCTGATCAAATATCAAATACTTGCTGTCAAAATCAGCTTAAAATCTACAGTATGTGAAGCATTTTAGTCATCCATCCGTTGTTGGTGTGGTAGTTTCAGAGCAGCTCTTGTGCTGTACTAACGCTGTGGCTGAGTTGAAAGCCATGCAGTTTGTTGTGCTTTGGGGCGAGGCGACATGGGTGCCTGGTGAGAATTTGATGGATTTGACTAAACCAGGTGTAATTAACATAATTTTAGCTCTTTCCACTTTTACATAATAACTGCTTTATCTGAATACTAATCATAATATTTTAGGCTACAATTTGTGCACCAAATGAATACCAACATAAAGAATGAACACTTTATCCAAATCTATTTATATAAAACAAATAAATTAATCACTACATGAACCCAACTGGATACAGATCTCCTCTCGTGCTAGCTGCATGCTATAAACAAATGTCAAAGTTTAAAGTATGATCTTATTGTGTTATGTGAATGCTGTTAATTTAATAATGTGAACGTGAATAGCGCTAATGGTTCTAATGCTCCTTGTTAATCTGCTCTGGTTACAGTTTGACTGTGTGCTGTGTGTAAGGTAGAAGCCGTGACTCATGTCGGTAATCCTCTCTCAGTTGTGCCTCAGCAGTGACCGGGTCTGCTCGAAGAAAGTGACCTATTGCTATTTGAAACTTGCTTACGCATTCATTTGCAGAGTTCAGGGCAGCTGGGTTTTCGAACAGCGATGTCTTCCAAAAATAGCCGAATGTTTGAAGAAACATTCAGTGGAGACCAAATAGAGTGTTAACCAAGTGTTAATCACATTATTTGTAGCTCTCATATTAGTTAGATGGATAGAAAGGAACTCCTATCAGTCCAAAAAGAAATTGCAACGATATAACTGTACAACTCGCGCATGTACACTACCATTCAGAAGTTCCAACTACTTGTCATATTCTCAATTTTTAGTTTCATATAGAATTTATTTATTTACCTATAAAATCTACATTGTAGATTTAAATATTAAACTAAACTCAAAACATATCTTAAACGTTTTTATTTTTCAAGTATTTGTAAAAGAACAATAAGTTAACAATTAAATAATATACTGAAAAAATGCATTTTGATCAAGTTACCTGCCTGGTTTGATCTCCCGGATATTACCATTATTTAGAAATTCTTTCTAGCTTATAATCGTATTATAATCTAAGTATTAATTTATAGTGACTTCATTCTGGATGTTAATTGTTTGATTCTGGACTTATCATTTTATTTTTATTCTGGATGTTAATTTCATTTTATCTTAATAATGGATATTCATTTTATTAGAACTTCATTCTGGATATTCATTTTTATTAGAACTCTGTTCTGGATATTAAGTTTTATTAGCATTTTACCCTGATTTTAATTTTATTAGAATGTTATTCCAGATATTAATGTTATTAGAACTTCGTTTTGGATATACATTTTAAGTTAGAACTTCATTCTTGATGTTCTGCAGCTTTCTCAATCATTTGTAATCATCCACAGCTCTGTTCATTGTTCTGGACACATCAAACTTTTTTTATTTTTTATTCGTAAACAGCTTCCTAGCTTCCTGTTAATAATTTGCAAGATTTCAAGCATTCTTGTATAATTTACACATTTATTGGTGAAAAAATTGGTAATAGCATTAGCATTCAATAGCTTAAAAAGCGTTGATTCTCAATGGTAGCATTTAGTATGAAGTTTACAAAGTGTATTTTTACAAAAATGCCTCATAGTGAATGTTGACATAGTCAAGTGTAACTTGAGGTACATGCTTGTATTACATGTTAACATTTTTTGGTGGTGGTGTTGTGTGCTGTGGTGCATATATGTGGTTAGTCACAGTTTGTTGCCCTGTGTTTTTGGGGGTGGAGGGTCTTCGCCAACACTTATCTGGGCAGGAGTCAGCACTGGCCAATCAGAGGCCAGTTCATTGTGTGTTTGTGTCCACTGTCTTCTGTGTGGGTGTTTTTTTTTTTTTTTTCTGTTCTTCTTCTTGGAGAGAGCTGTCAACATCAGAGTTTAACTTTTAGCCATGAGATGTTACAGAAAACAACTGGGAAAGAAAACTTTTGTGGGCAAAAGTTTGGGCACTCTGGTCAAATTCTATGTTGTTGTTGATTTTCTAAGTGAAAATAAATTACACATACTCCGCATATAGACATAACAATACACATCATTACTAGTTGTTTTACTGAATTTAGCATATTAGCAAATTAATCATATATTCTGGCCCGTGAAAAAGTTATAGTACATTAGCACCCCGATGTTAAACTCATATTAATCGCATATTATGGCATATTAATCGAAAATGTGCACAGAATGAGCTCAAATGCCATATTTCAGTGTTCTTCTCTGTGTAGGATGTGTTAACGTGTAATTTGACTGGTAGTTTTTCACACAACTATATAAAATTTTATGATCTTCTTTCTAGCTGTTAATTCTACTTTAATTGTATTGTGAATGTTAATTTAATTGCATTCAAAAAAAATCCTGATGCATTCTCACACCCCTATAAATGACGGCATCCTGCAATCCAGTACATGTGACCGAGTTCTACTCTGGAGTGGATTCCTCCTGCATCGTATAGGAACAGAATGATCTCTCTTACACGTACGCACACCCCTTACTCCACTGCTGGGTGAAGGTCTGATGGTTGTGTTCCTTAACTGGAGATCTGAGACCTCATAATAGTTACATACAGCGCAGGAAACAGCTGAAATAAGTTTCTAACCTTCTCAATATAACCTCAATCTCAATACGCTGCTCAGGATTCTGGGAATCTGCTTTGCATGGCAGTTTTTGTGGAATGAGCAGTGTTTCTGCTACCTGACAAACTAAAAAGAAAAAATACTGTTGCTTGTGAATGGGGCGGGGCGACCCATAGAGTGACATGGCCTATCCCACTTCTGCCTACCAGCGGATCCCATAAATCAACCAAGCTGGCGATTCTATAAGTGTCCTCAAGCATTCCTCTGCTGGAGTCACTGTAACGGGAGCCCAGCAGGCTCATTTTTCAGAGCGCAGAGAGAAATTCATCACCGTCATGAGTCTCGGTCTCACTGCACAAGGTTGTCTTACTGTCCGGTAGTCGAAGACCACCAAAGGCCCTGTCTTTTTTTAAAGAAATTGTTTGGCAAAAGTTCAAATGTCTGTAATGTTGCCCTTTAAACCAAATGTAGTTGTTCAGCAGAGACGTGTTTGGTGTCTGAAGTTTGTTTCTTTAGTTCTGCATTGGAGCTAGGAGGCTAATGTAGCTAACAAGCTAACTAGTTTAACTAAGCTTTTAGCTAAACTAGTTGTGTCCATAATTGAATCCATATTTAAAGATAACAGTGATTTTTACAGTGTCAGGAGCTTCATAATCAAGCCATTAAAGGTTACTGAGTTACCACACACTGTTTGAGGCATATCAGTATACGGTTAACATGATGCTAACAGATGGCTGTTAGCTTCCATTACTTGTTAGCTACATTAGCCTCATAGCTCCAGTGCTAAAACTAAAAAAAGCAAACTTCAGACACCAAACATTGGCTGAACTATTAGAAGGGGATTGTGGGAGCTTGTGATTTTACTTTTGCTTACTGACTTTGACTGACTGATCAGTTTACCATCCTTCTTTTCCTGTATTGTCCTGTATTATTCAAGGTGATCCCAATTAGAGGTGGACGATATGGCAAAATATAATATTGCAGTACTTCAGGAAATTTTTGTGCTGCATGATACAGTATGTTACATTGTTTTTTTGGGTCCCCCCCCAGACATCTAATCAGTTGGAACAGAGCAAAAGAAGCTACTTTCTTTGATCTTTATTCAGTAGTTGGAGCGAAATCCAGTTAAACTGGTCTAATTTTGCTCTGAAACTTGCAGCTTGTCTGTATCTAGAGGTAATGACGATATACATATGTTCAGAAAAGCATATTGTAGTTCATTGTGATATATTACAATTACAATATGTGTTGTCATATTGCACACGTGACTGACAATATAACCCATAATTTCAACTATTTTTGATGATCGCAATTAGGCTGACTGCAATCATTTCACACAGACTTTAGATTTCACAGTCATATTTTGCCACAACTAAATGTGTGCATGTTTTTAGCATGTGTGCTTCCAAAAATTAGTGTTTTGTTTTGTTCATATGTTCCTTCATAGCTTTGATTGACACAACATAAAATACTGTGCAACGGCAGACGTTTGAGTAAATGGCTAGATGGCTAACTGGCTAATTTGGCTTCTTTAAGCATGTGTTTTAATAGTTGCAAACAATGGAGCAAAAAAGACAATTAAATTACTAATTAGAGTTATTTATGTGGCGATTAAAATTGTCTGCTAAAATTTAATGATCATGTCAGCCCTAATTAGGGTGAAGTCTTGGCCCAGTTTGGTCTGGTTATAGGACTTGAAATGTAATTGAATGTTGTGGCACATTAAAGACACTTTCTACTCTAAAACTAGCATTGTAATCATTAACTGTTGTTTTATGTAATAGTCTGTTGTCTAGCATTGCTTTCTTTGTCTATGTCTTTCAGATGGAATTCACAATTTTATATTCTATTTCCAAAAATGTTAATGTACAATAGCAAATTGTGAATAAAACAAAATGCAGTGATGTGCAAATCATTTGAACCCTATATTTAATTGAAAATGGTACAAAGACAACATATCAAATGTTGAAACTGAGAAATGTTACTGTTTTTGGAAAAATAAAGGCCCATTTTGAATTCCAAAAACAATTCCAAATGTTGATTTCTTGGACCCATCATGCATTACACAAATATCCTACAACCGCTGGCAATCCCCGCATACGATAAAGAAATTTTAAATTATTGGTTAATTCTTTGACTTTAACGATTGTATATAGTGTTTTCAGCTTTGTGCTTCTTATGTTTTTTCCCACCTTCTTCCTCGTCCAGTCAAGTGACTTCAGTGACATCACAAACTGGCCCACTCCTGGAGAAATAGCCAATAAAGAGGTGAGAAGAACAGATTTGTGTATGCGTGTTGGATGCAATGTCTTTGAGTTTTGCTCTTGTTTTTCTCACATTTGACATTTTAAATGTTTGTCTATCCTCTTAAAAGGGAATTCCATCAATTTCCCAAAATTGCACCATAATTCAGTGTGTGAATGTAAACAGAGTGATTCATTGTGGTTTGGTGTGAAATGGTTTTAACAGTGGTAGTGATAGGAACCAGGGGTCGCTATGACTACAACACAAATATAGACATTTTATTTACTTTTTATTACTTTTTTACATTTTATTTTATTTATATAAAATATATACATGTTAATTGTGGTAAAATAGTGCACAATCCAAAGAAAAGTATTAGACCAAAATCTTCTCAAATGTCCTCTCAACATCTCAGACATCAGGCAGTGTATTCATAAGCATTTAATGTAATAACTTTCTGTGAGGGAGTTTTAGAGGTGGACATCTGGTTCCTATCACCACCACTGAGAACAATTCTGACTCTGCAAGTTTCTCTATAACACAGCATTTCACACCAAACCACTCAGAACTACTCTGTTTACATCTTACCCAGATAATTATGCAGACATTTTGAAATTGAATTTTAATATGTGAGTCCAACCTGTATGAAAACTAAAAACAGGTTTTTTTTTTTTTAACTCAAACCCTGAAGAGCTGGTTTTTAGTTTCTTTCTGATCAGATTTTAGTTTCTTTCTGCTCAGACCGACCTCATTCAACTCATGAATGGCTTAAAGGAGTAGTTTGGCAGAATGTCAGATTCACCTGATTTCCCCCTACTCCAAATATTCAGTGTCCAAAGTTTGCTTCTTTAGTGCTTTCGTCCATTTATAGAGAGCAGTATGTCACTAACTTAACTGAACAGCTTCACCAGTCTAAAGAACCTTTTCATGGTGCATTGAACCCTTTAATCATGCAAAGGGTTCTTTGTGTGTTCATGAAACCCTTGAAGAACCATCTTTTTAAGAGTGTAGTTAGCTACATTAGTTTTGAAGCACACTTTGGACTCAAATTGAGTTTTAATCAGTACAGTTTTTTCTTTCCCCAAAGTCATTTCCAGCCACTTCTGTTGGTCCATTCATCATAACATTTTGACACATTGTAAAACAGAGGTAATTTTCTCAAATTGTATATAAAAATAACAATTTATTTCTTTTTGAACAGCACTGGTATGCCTGTTATCATAAAACTGGATTTCCAAGGTCTAAACGTAGTGTAGATCAGTGCTATGGGAACATTTAAACATATCAAATAAGAACTTATTCAGTTTTCTGGCCTTTAAAAAAAGAAAAAGATTTCAATATTCCTCTGAATGGAGTCAGCTGTGTTTTACTCTCAAGGCCATACAGCTTGTTACTCTGCAGAGAAATGCAGTGAGTGCTTTGAAATTGCTGCCCACCTGGTTTTACCTGCTCAGGTGATGCTGTGAAGCCTCTTACCTGTAGCCTCAGGCAAGGTGGAGTGAGCATCACTTAGAGCGCAGTTATAGACTGTTGAGGAGATTTTTTTTGCAGTGACCTCTGGATAGAACACAGTTTTACTGTGGAATCTGTCTGGTTTTGACTTGTTTAAAAGTATTCTGTGACACTAGGGGTGGACGTTGTTATTTGCCCTGAGTTGTACTGATTAGTGATTGGTTGTTGAAACCCCCTAGCAGCAGCAGAACGTGATCAACACGCAGGGCCGGAAGCCGACAGTGGGACGGAGGGAGAGAAGGAGGGATCGTGGAGGAGAGAAGAGGGAAAAGGAGAGCGGCAGCGATGGAAGTGACAGTAAAGAAAACAGGGAGGCGCAGCAGGAGCCAATGACTCACCTCCCCACCGAGCAGGGGAAGGAAACAGGCAAAGAGATGCAGAACAGCGCCTCCCGTAGGAGAGGAGGTGAGACATATATATATATACGTGCTCATATATACATACACACACACACTATATGTGTGTATATAATATAAAACATGTATACACACACACACAGTATCTCACAAAAGTGAGTACACTCTTCACATTTCTGCAAATATTTTATATCTTTTCATGGGACAACACAAGAAGTGAAACTTGGATATGACAAAGTAGTCAGTGTACAGCTTGTATAGCAGTAGAGATTTACTGTACTGACAATGTCTAAATAGCTGGCAACACAAGTGAGTGCACCTCACAGTGAACATGTCAAAATTGTGCTCAAATGTCAATATTTTGTGTGACCACCATTATTATCTAGCACTGCTTTAACCCTCTTGGGCATGTAATTCATCAGAGCTGCACAGGTTGCTACTGGAATCCTCTTCCACTCCTCCATGATGGCATCATGGACCTGGTGGATATTAAGCTCGTTCTCCTTCTGCTTGAGGATGTCCCACAGGTGCTCGATTGAGTTTAGTTCTGGAGACATACTTTGCCAATCCATCAACCTTTACCTTCAGCAAGGCAGTTGTCATCTTGGAGGTGTGTTTGTGCTCGATATCGTGTTGGAAAACTGCCATGCGGTGCAGTTTCCGAAAGGAGGAGATCATGCTCTGCTTCAGAATGTCACAGTACATGTTGGAATTCATGTTTCCATCAATGAACAACAGCTCGCCAGTGCCGGCAGCACTCATGCAGCCCCAGACCATGATGATACTACCCCCATGTTTGACTGTAGGCAAGAGACAGTTGTCTTGGTACTCCTCATCAGGGCACCACCACACATGCTGGACCGCATCTGAGCCAAACAAGTTTATCTTGGTCTCGTCAGGCCACAGAACATGGTTCCAGTAATCCATGTTCTTGGGCTGCTTGTCTTCAGCAAACTGTTTGCAGGCTTTCTTGTGCGTCAGCTTCAGAAGAGGTTTCCGTCTAGGACAACGGCCATGCAGACAGAGTTGATACATTGTGCGGCGTATTGTCTGAGCACTGACAGGCTAACCTCCCTCTTCTTCAACCTCTGCAGCAATGCTGGCAGCACATTTCTGCATATGACACTGAACATGTGGACTCAACTTCTTTGGTTGACCCTGGCGAGGCCTGTTCTGTGTGGAACCTCTACTAGAAAACTGCTGTATGACTTTGGCCACCATGCTATAGCTCAGTTTCAGGGTGTTAGCAATCTTCTTATAGCCTAGGCCATCTTTGTGGAGAGCAACAATTCTATTTCTCACATCCTCAGAGAGTTGTTCTCCATATGGTGACATGTTGAATATCCAGTGGCCAGTTTGAGCGAATTGTACCCAAAACGCTAAATTTGACAGCCCTGCTCCCTGTTCACACCTTGAACCTTGTAACTCTAACGAGTGTCATGACACCAGGGAGGAACAACGACACAGTTGGGCACAATTTGGACATGTTCACTGTGAGGTGTACTCACTTGTGTTGCCAGATATTTAGACATTAATGGCTGTGTGTTATTTTCAGAGGACAGGAACTGACTACTCTAAGTTATATATTAAATATTTGCAGAAATGTGAGAGGTGTACTCACTTTTGTGAGATACCGTGTGTGTGTGTGTTTACAAAAAACCTGAACAGTCACATTACATTCCACAAGCAGAAGAAACACCCATTTCCAGCACCTCACACTCATTTCTGGTTTAAACCATGCCCACTTTCTGTCTGCCGTTTTAAAGAAGGTATGTAAATGTATTGTTTTAGTCAGTACATCTGTGTTAGTATTTTAATGTGTGCCCAGCCCTAATAATAAACATCAGTACTTATAACATTACAAAATCAGATTACCACTTGGTCACTTTCACAATTAGGTCTATTAAGTTGATCATATATTATAAGCTGATCATAACCTCTTCCACAGTCACATATTTTACATTTTGAAATGTTTTCATCCATTGGGTTCATGCAAAAGCATGTAAACAAAGGAAAGTAGAAACCATTTATTGATACATCACATGTCTTACAAAACAAGAAGAAAGTTCAAGCTTGGTACTTTAATGCCTTTAGAGTGTAAATCCTCATGTCTCCAAAATGCTAACTTAAAGGAGAAGGGAAAAACCTCCCTAACCTCCCTTAACTGTAAGTTAATGTAACTAGACCTTTTTGTCAAGCAATTTTAGAACATTTGGTTATGAGATTTACTCAGAATATAAAGAGCAGCTGGCATTTTTAAATTATGCGAAGAAATGAAAAACAACAGAAATAGATATGCAAGGTTTTTTTCTGACAGTGATGTTTAATGATGTTCCACAGGGCAGTGTTTTCCAGCCTGGTCTCCCACTCTGCACATTTTAATGGTTGTCCTGCTCCAACACGCCTGACTCAACTCATCAGCTAATTGATTAGCCACGCTAAAACTTGCAGTGCAAGGATTGGGCTGTCTATCCCAATGACTGTAGAAATAAATGGAATTCCAGCTAATTCAATAAATGAATCCAAGTTCACTTAATAATTACTACTCTAGAGAAGTATGTTGTAAGTTTGTAGTAGAGTAGTAAGTTTGAACACACTTGTACATGTTTTGTTGATTTTTTTTTTTTTTTTTAAAGTGAAAATGAATTAATACATAACTTGTGTACATATTATACACATATATTGCTACTGCCAGAAAAAACACCTCTTCATTTGGCCGTTTTCCATTTTTGCCGTTTTTTCAGTTTTTTACATAATTTCGAAATGTCTTTTGTCCTTTACATAGTGTGTAAATTTCATAATGAATTGACCAAAACAAAAGGCTCAAAATAACTTGTTCTGGTTCCTTTGACTTACATTAAAAGTAAAGTAAGTTTTTCCTTCTCCTGTAAAGTTACTATTTGGGAGAGATGAGGTTTTGTTCTGACAGCAGCAATATATATACTGCAACTGGTTACTTAATGAACTGAATTTATTCATTCATTGAGGGATAAGCCATGCAGAGCTACTGTCTCTGGTTTAAAGGCCATGCTGGTGGGGGATGTGGTGTGGTGGGTGTCATGTTGCAGCAGAGCTGGAGCTAAGTTGTGGGGTTAGTTCATGTCGCTGAGCAACAGGGCCATCCACAGCGCTGCTGACTGACTGTCCAACTCTGACTGCCAGAGAGAACTGCTGACTGATTTCAGTGTTTAATTACAGAATAATAAGATATTAATTATAATTACTTTTCATTTTTATTACTAACTCCACTTTGAATTTAGGCTGAAAATTCTGAATAACTGATATCAACTAATGTTAGTTGATAGTCATCAAACAGGTTTTAATTTGAAAATGGTCATAATTAGTACTTTGTAATAGCATTAATATCATTTATGATAATACATAATACTGTCACAGTCAGTGTCCACCCTTCATTAATTTGATTTCCAATCAAAACAGTCATGTTTATTAAATAAATAATTTTAATTGAATCCTGTTTCCATCCTTTTCTTTTTCTCAAAGAATCTGCAGACACACCTCCAATGTTCAGTCTTAGAAGTTGGTTGATGATTTTCTGAAGTAATCAAACACCTTCGGTGATGTTGGACTGTGGAGTGGTCAGTCTATTATTGAGCCTCTCTGTTTGATTATTTTAGGCTGGAGGAGGGAGCGGGACTTCTTCAACGATGCGTCCAGCATCCGCAGTGAGGGCAGCAGTGTTCGCGACAGCCTCAGGGGGCGGGGCAAAGGTCGCGGCAGGGGCAGAGGTCGGGGCCGAGGTAGGCACGCCGTCAATGTGGCAACTGCTTAATTTGTCGCTATTCTAATTCTCTGTTCGTTATTGATAATGGCAGCATGCAGTGAGCTGTGTGTGTGTGGATTTGAGTTGAGAAAACCTGCATTTATAAGCAGAAGATAAGTTATTATTAGAATTAGATGAAAATTTGCTGTGCATAAATGTAAACGTGACTCATTATGCAACTGGGTAATGAATTTTTTTAAGGAGTCATTCAATGAAAAATCTTAATTTACAGTTTTCCATTTATGTCAGACTTAGTTCATCAGCCAGGATGTGTTTGATCCAAATTTAGAGTCTTTAGCCCTGGTGCTATAAGGCTAACGTTGGTAACAATAGTCAGTAGTCACCCAAATCTTTTCTGTAAAAACATCCACAAAATTGATCTCAACCTGCTCAAACCTCATCCAGCTCTTCATAAAGGTGGTGCAGACTTGTCGAGTTCAGCACACAAAATTACTCACTTTGAGCTTTAAACAGAACCAAAACTTTACTGTGTAGCTCAAAGCTGTGGGCAGCCAAATGTGTTATACTGGATTCTGCTACCTCTTCACCTAATATGGACCCGCAGTTTCTGGTACTTTTATCAGCACATATCTTCACTTTTAACATCAACAGTTATTTATAAAGACAAAAAGAAATAGCAAATGGGTTGTGTACTTACAACACAAGTTGTCTAAAGTGGCTGCCTGCTGTGTTCAGCTACACTGAAACGTTTTTTTCATGTTTACAGCTCAAGTCATACTGTGTGCTAAGCTACATGTCTGTGCAACCTTAATAAAGACCTGGCTGCAGTTTGAGCGAGTTGAGAGAAGTTTTGACGATGCATTTATGGAAAAGATTTGGGTGACTTAACTTGTAGTGTTTGTTAGCAGTGTTAGCCAGTGCAAAACTAAAGAAGCAGAATTTGGGTACCAAACATATCTTGGCTGATCAGCTACATCTGGGATCATTTGAAAATTGTTAAAACTGTGTACATTTGTTTTATTGCTAAAACTTGAAATAGTATAGCAAAATAACAGTAACTGTAGATTTACTAGCTGTAGATTTCTTGTTACTAAACTACAATATTTAGGAAAAAATGCTGTTGGACCATAATATGTCCTAAGATGGGACGTCTTTAGAGGAACACACTTCTCTGCTCACAATAGCAGACTTATCACACACAAGATAGAGATGCTGGGAACAGAAACCATTGAACAACTGAAAGTGTAACCAGGGTGCTTTAGTAAGGGAGGCGGCAGGCATCGCAGAATAAAGCCACTAATAAAAAAATAGTGTAAATTATGAATAAACAACAAAAAATGTGATATTAGATGTTAGAATGAGTGCAGCCTATTGTTAAATGTTTGTTATATTCTGTGATTTATATGCGTTTTTAGTGAGAGCTCACTGTTTTAGTTGTGTGTTTGCCTATTAATTGTTTGCTAATGAATTGTTTCTTTAAAAATTGTTTTCCAGCAAATTGTTTGCTAATGAACCGTTTTCTAATTAGTTGTTTGCTAATGATTCACAGGACAGTATACATCTCTCTCTCTCTCTCTCTCTCTCTCTTTCTTTCTCTTTCTCTCCCTCTTTCTCTCCCTCTCCCTCTCTCCATCCTCTAGGTCGCTATGACTACTCCCATAGTTACAGGGACTCCTACGTGGATGGGTCCTCTGTGCCCCAGGAGTTTGGCACCAATATGATGTATTTTTATGACGACGGTAACCGGATACAGATGTACACCATAGAAGAGAGTCTACTTAAAGAGTACATCAAGCGCCAGATGTGAGTTAACCTTTTTTTTGTTTTTTTTTTTGTTTTTGTTTTTTTCTTCACTGAGCACAGTTTGCTTAAAATTTACCCACCTACACCAAATCAAGCTCAACCAAGACATGTTTGATGTCTGACATTTGCCTCTGCAGGACTAATGTAGTGAATAAGCACTAGTAGCCTATGTACACCAATTGGCACAGTGCTAACTGCAAGCCTTATCACACACTCGCTTGGTGGTTTCTGACACTGCATGACAAACTGCTATCTATAAACAGACGTATGAATAAAATTCAGACTTGCTTTTGACTAAATATCCTTCAGATTGTTAATGTCTTAATTCAAAATGTTGCATCTTAAGAATGATGGCAGTTATAGGTGAAAAATGCAAGGCTACTGTTAAGTGTTGCAGGAAGAGTAACACATTATGGATGGTTCAGTAGTAATTTAACACATTGTGCACTTCATTTCAGGTGTATGCTACTTCAAAGCTGCTTGTCATGTATAATGCGATAAAACCCAGAGCTTGCTTTCACAGAACACATAATCTGCTTATGGTATAGATCAGGTCTGCTCAAAGTGTAGCAGTAGGCCCCTGAGGATGTTTAATTTGGCCCACCAGAAAGTTATCCTAACCCAGCAACCAGTTACATATGTTATACAATATATGATTAATTCCTTATTTTCCTTTAAAACAGTGTTTCTGAAACTTATTGCAATGTTATAAAGTACATGTTTTAATTATTTGAAGAATTCCAACCTTGTTTGTTTGTATATTGTTTTGTGGCCCTAGGCCCATCACAAAAATTGCACTTTGGCTCCCCAAGGCCAAAAATTTTGGCATCCCTGCTGTAGATGCTTCCAAGCAGAATTGCTGGTTAGAGCAAAAACATTGTAGTGTTTTGAAAATTGATAGATTTGACACACCTTTTGAGATTTGAGTTAAAGCTGTGTAATACAAAATGCCAACAGAAGGTGGAGCTGCTATCGCATCAGCAGGAGTGCATGGGATCGTGTGTGTGTGTGTGTGTGTGTGTGTGTGTGTGTTTGCGTGTGTGGGCGCACATGCTAAACTTAGCATTTCTGCCTATGGAGGGGGTTGTAAATGATCTGAGGTGGGAAGTGATGGGTCATTGGTGTGTCCATACATTTGTGCATGCATATTTTTCTATATCTATACCTCCTTAATGTAAATGTCCAGTGAATCAAAATAAAATTCATTTAGGCATTTATGCATAATATAGTCTAAAAATATCAGACAGTGTAACTATTCTACCATATATGCAGATAATGTAAACTATTAAAATTTGTAATTTTCATAATACAAAATTCGAATGTGATAGTTTAGCATGGTTATTCATTTAACCTAATACATTTACATTTACAGTATTTAGCAGACACTCTTATCCTGAGCGACTTAAAAGAAGTGCTTTGTCTATCTAGAGGAAGTATCTTTGCTAGTTACCAATAGGTTAGAGAGAAAGCTAGTTCTGAGCTCAGGTACTGCTAGAAACAAAAGTCACTGTTGATACCCAGAGAAAAAGGAACACAGAACAGAGTTAAACACAGAACAGTGCAATACAATACATACGTGCAGTATAATACATTACAATCAATACTTAATTCAGTGCTCATTTAAGTGCTGTATAAAGACATTTCTTCAGTCTGCGTTTGAATGGACAGCCAGTGGAAGTTTGTTGTACCTACATTTAGAGCCAGTTATTCATTCATCCTAATGGGAAACTGTAGAATAGACTCAGTTTATATCACAATACCTACATTTAGAGCCAGTTATTCATTCAACCTAATGGGAAACTGTAGAATAGACTCAGTTTATATCACAATACCTACATTTAGAGCCAGTTATTCATTCAACCTAATGGGAAACTGTAGAACAAACTCAGTTTATATCACAATACATTTAGAGCCCATTATTCATTCGACGTAATAAGAAACTTATTGTATTAAACTTGTATTCAACTCTGAGTATTAAAATAGCGATATAAATATTATGTGGTATAAACTGAGTTGTGTTCAATAGTTTCTCATTATGTCATCTTTACCAATGTTCTATAAAGCAAACTGGTATAGTATCAAACATGTGGAGTCCCTCTTTACTTAATATGATTTATCCTTAGGCTCACACCCATCAGCACACCACCCTTAGCATAATCCAGAGTAGACATGTATCCTGGATACACGATTTAAGACACAAAAGGTTTTGCAATTCTGAGTGTGGATCCTATAGCTCCACCCAAAAAGACGCCAGTCCCAACTCATTCCTGCTGAGACAGTCATAATTTGGCAAAAAGTCAGTTTTATTCCATTTCCCTCCCCTAACCTTAAACAGAGTTGAGTCATGTTTGACATATGGAGTTTGCATCTAGTTTTCGCACTAGAACTACTAGGCTAATGCAACTAAGAATGCTTTGCATCCATCACATTATTCTACAATACTTCTGTTATGTGAATCCACAGTCCATTTAAATACATTTTTTTCCCATGCATTTATGCATGATCTAGTGTAAAAATGCTGTATCTGTATATGCAGATTATGTAAACTGTATTTTAGTAAAATGTAATTTAGTTATTGAAAATAAGAAACTATAGAACAGACTCGGTTTATATCACAATACCTATATTTAGAGTCAGTTATTCATTCAACCTAATGAGAAACTGTAGAACAGACTTCTGTATTTTTAGCAGTGGAGCTACGGGGCTAATGTTGCTAACAAGTAATGAAAGCTTATACCCCATCAGTTACCATCATGTAAGCTGCATGTATAAATCATCTTGCACTTGCTGCAAACGATGTGAAGGTGTTCAGTAAACTCTAATAGAGATTTTACACATGGTCAAGACGTCCTCATGACTTTCAGTGAAGAGGACTGTGAGAAAGATAAAAGTGTAACCACACAGCATGACCACAAAATGTTCTCAAGATGAAGTATAACTGTTCTTAGCAGAACTTTTTAAGTCTAAATCAAAGATGCGTGTCATGCCTCTCAGAGATTGATTCATGTTTTGAATTGTCTTAATTGTTCTGAATGGGGTAAATGAGTAACAGTCCAAATGTCAACCTTGATTGCATAATGCAGCCATTGTTCATTTAGTATTGATTTATTTGTAACATGGTTACTTTCTCACTGCAGATTTGTTAGTCAGAGCAGGCAGTCTCACAGAGGACATGAATGTATGCTTTTCACTTCCAGTTCCAAAGCACTGCACATGCTGTTTAGTGTTTTCACCAAATTGTATCTTTCATTGTAGCTCACTAGCTCATTGTCAAGCTCTTTACAGATTAAATCAGGCATGCTGGAGCATGATTAACACTTAACTCAGTAATCCAGCAGCCTCTGGGACTGGCTCAAAAAAGGGGCTTTAGTTGTATAATTGTTCTCGCAGTTCTACACAGAATATATGCTACTTTGATCAGGGTGAAAAATGCTTAGATTTGGTTTTACATGCTCATCTACAGCCCTGTGTTTTGGCCCTAGAACAGGGGTTGGCAACGTGCAGCTATTTTACTGCCCTGTTGCGGTTCCACAGCAGAATTAGATTTTTAGGTAGAAATAAAATAATCCTCCTTTGCAGTAAAATAAAACTCTGCTGATCGTTCAACACAGTTTTAACAATAAATGGTCTTAGCAACATAGACAACGATTTCGCCTAGTTAGTGGCTAACAAAAAGGCAAAGTAAACGATTTAAGACTAACATCGATAATTTGGAGATAAATGGACTTATTTGCATTTATAATCTCTCCAGCTGGTTTCTTAGTGTGTTTAATCTGCAACTAAAAACTGACAAATACTAAAAAGTCACGAGGCTGAAATCATTCCCCACTTTCAAATTTTACCTTGTGGCTCCCAAGGTGGTTAGATCTTTGTTGAAAGGAAAATAATTGCTCCTCTTAACATTTGGGTTTCTGACCCCTGTTTTAGACCTAAACAACCTTTTTCCTTTTTCAGGGTCAAACGCTCAGCAAAGCTGCTCGATATCATCAAAGCTTTGAGAAACTGTCCAGAGTGAAATGTGCAGAGTAAACTAACAACTTTGAATGAAGTTGTCTGAGATCCTGTTAAAGATGTTGGCTACCTATTTGCCAACTTGCTTTGTGAATTCCGTTCTACTTTAAATGGTGCCGCAGTTACTTTCTGGTGCCTGTATATAAGCTGTAGCATTTAAGGTGGAACAGAACATTTGATTAAGAAGCTGGCGAGTATAAATAAACTTCAGCATCGTTTACTGAACATCAGCCTGCTTATGGTTCGGATCTTGTGTATAGAATGAAAAGTACTGACTTTGCTGTTGCTGTGCTGCTGTTGTTTCATCATATTGTCCACACCTGGTGTAAATTACATTTTTTCTCTGAACTTTAAAACTGTGTATCTGATTTCATCTGTGTCTGTATAGTTGCTAGTATTATGCATTATCTCTGTATGAATCTCCAGCTCAGTTTGAGACAGTCTGGCCTAGCATGTCTTCCTCTGTGTGGTTTTATGTCACATTCTTTTTATGCTTAACCACAACATACAGCCTGGAGCAAAGAGAGTTAGTAAAGAAGGAGGGGAATAACAGAAAGTGGTGGTGCGGTGGTACAGATATGGATGAATGGGTCAGTCAGAAAGAGAGAAAAATGAAAGCTGTCTTGGATGGATGTGTGGGTGAATGGTTAATGACCGGAATGAAGGTACCAGAAGGGTATTTATTTATTTATTTATTTATTTTTCGTGTTCTTTGTATCTGTCTAAGATGGTTGATTTTGACAGATAGACTTGTCAGTTATTACATACACTTATTGGAGCTAATTGCAGCTGTTTTCTGTAGTTGTTACATTTCACAAATTTCATTTCATTTATGTCACAGCAGTCAGAATTGAATTATTACAGGGTTAATGGAAGTCAAAATGCAGAAATGCATTTATTGAGAAAAATCATGGGTTGTACAAAAACCTCCTAAGTTGTTCCTGTAACATGTATAGAAGGTGGTTTAAAGAAAGGTTTGTGTGTATCATACGTAGCTAATCAGCTAGAATGGTCATTTTAAAAAGACAAATTGTTCATTGCAATTATTTTTAAGCTAATGTGTATCAATATATAGTTTTATGATTGTAATAAACCTTTTTGGTAGGTGTATTTTTTTCATACAAATTAGAAAATGAGAAATTTTAAAATGTATAAATTGTTGGCTTGTTTTTGTTCAGTGAGTACTACTTCAGCTTGCACAACCTGGAGCGAGACTTTTTCCTGCGGAGAAAGATGGACGCCAAAGGTTTCCTGCCCATCTCTCTGATCGCTGGGTTCCGCCGTGTCCAGGCCCTGACCACTGACATCAACCTCATCATGGAGGTGACCTTTTGCCCTTGTTTTTGAATTTATTTTTTAAGTACGTAGTATCCCAGGATCAATAATAGATTAATTTAGTAAGTGGTGATTGTCCCAGAATTAATGATAGATTAAGTATAGATATGTTTATGAGACATAATGCATGTAATGCATATATGCGTTTGTGTGTTTATCTCCAGGCGGTTAAAAACAGTGATGTGGTGGAGCTGGTAGATGAGAAGATCAGGAGAAAGGAGGATCCAGAGCACTGGCCAATCCCCGGACCCCCTGTGGATTCCCCCCGCACAGACTTCACCCAGCTCATCCACTGCCCTGAGTTCGTCCCAGGACAAACCTTCACCTGCCTCAACGCAGGTGCTGCGCTCAGTCTTTTTTTTTTGGTTTAGTCTCAGTGCAAGAAGCAGGACTGAGTGCAAGTACAGTCCACTATATATAGATATACTCAGTATAAACAGGATAGAGCTAGCATGTCAAAGTGACTCTCTAATGTTAATATATTATAAAATATATTAAAGAATAAAAATAAAAAACATAAAATGTGGCTGGTGCAAAAGTTATAACACCTGTTTATGCAGCAGTGTGTTTTCAATATAGTATAACTATAATAAGTATATTATGACTGCAGTGCTGGAGCATGTATCCTACAGAAGGTGCTGAAAGCTATTTAAAAGCTGTATGCTAAGAGGGCTACAAACATGGATTCTATCCAAGCAGCATACAGCGCACTGCAGCTGGGCTTCAACCTGCTACTGTGACTGGTTTGAATGGTCAGGCTAGGGAACTGCACTTCATCAGTGTTTGGACTTTGACAGTCCTAGTTTTTATGCTACTTTTTGTCACCAGACATTGACTAGAAACCAGTCATTTGTCACATCTGTATTTCCTAGCGCTATAGAGTCTCAAACACCACAGACAAAAGAAAGAAACGTTGAGCACACATACACAAAAAGCCCCCACATTCACCCAGTTCTTCTTTCAGGCTCAACCTCCCCAACCAATGAGAACACAGTCGAGTCCACCCCTTCCACAAACGGCCAATTAAATGGCAGTTCCGACACTGAGGCCAAACCCAACTCCAGCAAGTCGTCCGAAGCGGAGTCCAAAAGTGTGTCCAAGGCGGAAGAGAGGACCCCTGCTGGGCTGTCCAACAGCGTGCCTGATGCAGAAACTCCTCGAGGTCTGTCCAGCAGTCTGCCTGACTATGAGAACCAGTGGATCCAGGTGGAGAAACGGCACAGAAACACCTCTGGGAAGAACAAGGTAGAGACACACACACAAGTATAGAGGCACCGAACTGTTCTCCATGTGGTTCAGTTTCAGGGCAAAAATAATCTGAATTTAATTTAGCTTTTATTTCAGCTGAGTTTAAAAGATTGAAGTCATTTGGCAAGAGAATGAAACTAACCCCTTGAACTCTAAGGATCTGTATGTGAGTCTAGACCTCAATTCCTCACTCATAATAGCAGAAAACTGTACTCTTAGTAGTAGAACTATGTTAGGCCTTGTTCATATGACAGGTAAAAGTGACCCAAATCTTATTGTCTCTCCAAATCTGATTATTTTATATGGCTGTTCCCAGTATTTTTTTAATGTGGCCTGTATGCGACATCAGTCTGAACAGAACAGCCTCTAAACTTACTCACATGTACAAAAGAATAATGCTTCACTTTGCTTCACATGGCTCATCCAGAGGTAAACAGTCATGACCCCAATGAACACCAATCACTTCCAGAGGGTTTAGTTTCATCTTCACTAGCATCACAAGGAGCCATCATGAAGCTTCACTGACTGACAGCTGGGCTCATCACCCAGAATGTGTTCTATAAAAAGGCTGCAGTCACTTGGTTCATGTCCTCGGATTCTTTAAACTTTGCTTTCAAACTTGTATCTGTTCTTCGGCGCTGCAGCCGTGCTCTTCTATGGCCATTTCTTTCAAAATCTTTTCAAACACAGAGCAATTTGGCAAGTGCCTTCTAATTTTTTGCTACCAAAACCTCAGCCTAAATGTTTGTGAGGTCTCAGAATTATGGCGAATGTGGAGCTTGATTGACGTGAAAATTGTCTGAATTCCAGTCATATTACCGCATATCAGATATGTATCAGATTTCAGTACCACATATGAAAGCGTCTCAAATCGGAATTGAAAATGTCACGATTCAGTGTGGTTTTGCTGTTCACATTTGAAGAAAAAGTTCAGATTTGGGCCACTGTTACTTTCTGTATGAACAAAACATGGTTTAAAATATTGAAACTGTAACTAGGTTCTGCACACATAAAACCGTGCTGCTTCTGTGACTTTTTTGGGAGGTTGACATGCTCTGTATTAGGTTTTTGTTTTTGTTTTTAGCTCTCAAGATCACTATTAACTATTCTGCATAAGGACATTATAATGCTTTTATAATTGCTTTATAATGCAGTTAGTATGAAATGGGGTTGCTCGTGCTCTGCAGATATTTTCCTATCACACATTTTCATCATCTTAACCTCAGTCATAACTCACTCTTCTGTGTCTGTCCTCATGCCTCTTTAATTAAACTGTTGTCTTCATTTCTCTTTTCCCTTCTCTTTTCATTCCGTTCTGTCTCGTGCTTCCTCAGCCACCTGTCATTCTTCATCATCTTTCTCCACTTCCTCAGCTTGAGCCTCCCCCTGTAACAGTAAGAGTATCCTCCCTCTTGTGTTCCTGCTTTTTCTTTTTTATTCTTTCATTTGTTGGTTACTTTATAGTGTGTTTTTAGAAAAAGAAAACAGGAACCAGATGTGTCCATTCAGCTTAATGCATTTCAGTGATTCAGAGCTCAAAACTGCAGCTGTGTACATTTTCATAGTTAAAACAAAATGTGTCCAAGATGGATCTTTGAGATGGATTTTTTTAAGCATATGAAAAATAAAATAAAGTGATTTCTAAAAAGCTGAGTTCGTCAGAATTATGAACAGAGCTGTAGTAAATTCTAAAATAGCTGAGAAAGCTGTAGAACATCACCACTCCTAATATAGTTTATACCCACAGTTCTATTAAAATGAATGTCCAGAATGAAGTTCTATTAAAATAATATCCAGAATGTCCTATTATAATTAATATCCAGAGTAAAGTTCTAATAAAAGCAATATCCAGAATAATGTTCTGTTAAAATTGATATCCACAGTAAAGTTCTAATAAATTTAATATCAAGAATGAATATATAATAAAAATTAATATCTAAAATAAACTTCCAGAGGTAAAAATCTCAATTTACTTATAATATAGTTGCATATAATTTTAGTTGCTATATATTATTTAGTAGTTATATATGTTGTATAATTATATATTATGTACAGTGTATAAAAGATATACTTTTAATTTATTTCTCTTGTACCTTTCTAAATTTTTTGGCATAGTATATGTAAGTTTATGTGCAATATATGCTACTTGCTACTGAAACAATTTGGGATCAATAAAGTTCTATCTATTCATCTAGCTATCTGTATATCTAGATGGAATTTTATTTACTTGTATTAGTTTTTATTGTTTTTTTACTTTTTGTTTCTTACTTTGCTCTTTCTTTCGCTCTTATTATTTCTTCATTATAATTGCACTTTTAAGTTTAGTTAAGTGATAGTTTTTTAATCCCACAAACGGGGAAATTCCACCTCTGCATTTAACCCATCCGTGAAGTGAAACACCACATACACACTAATGAATAGACACACACAATAGGGGCAGTGAACAGCCCTATCCACTGTGCCCGGGGAGCAGTTGGGGGTTAGGTGTCTTGCTCAAGGACACCTCAGTCATGTGCTGTTGGCCCTGGGGATCGAACCGGCAACCATCCGGTCACAGGGCCAGTTCCCTAACCACCAGTCCATAACTGCCCCAAGTTTTTAAGTTTTGAAATAATCTAAAATTGAATATAACACCTTTTTAATACATACATTTTCAATAAGTTATTTGTAAATAAAATAATAACAACAATCACTGATTTTATACTCATTGTTTATATAATCTGCTTTGCAGGAGCGTTCAGTACTGGTTCAGTCCGGTCCAGACCTGCAGCCCGAGGCCGACCAGGAGGAGCTGGACTTCCTGTTTGATGAAGAGATGGAAAGACTGGCAGCGCCTCGCAAAAACACTTTCACTGATTGGTCAGATGACGATTCGGATGGAGAACTGGACGACAGAGATGTGAACAAAATCCTGATTGTGACTCAGACGCCCCCGCACCTGCGGAAACACCCGGGTGGCGA